>NC_141473.1:600000-845000 GCF_009769465.1 Tauraco erythrolophus
ATGAACAATGCATGACTACTGCGTGAAGATCTTGCTTACTCCTCTCCTACAGAGCCACAAGCACCCTTCTCTACAGAGCGACCCCCGAGCTTCCAAAAAATCTCCCATTCCTTCTTGGTTCAAAGTAGCCTTTGTGTATGTGCAGCCTGGAGGTGCTTGGTACCTTGCAAACATCTGCTTCACCCCAACAGAAGCAGGACGAACTTCTGAGCCTTACCCAGAGAGGCAGGAGGGCTCTGCCCCTCCAGCTGGCCAGGGCTGCCCACCCCGCGCTGCCCCTCCACCAGCCGCTGCCCAAGCTCCCACCCAGCTGCAGTCGCCACGCTCCGCATCAAAAAGAGAACCGTAGCTGCAATTTTAGACACCTCCATTTGAGTTTGCAAATAAATGCAATTCAGGAAAAACTACAGAAATTTTTACATTATTTGTAAAAGTTTTCAAAGAACCTAGTTTCCAGGCTGTTCATCCAGACATCTCTCCCGCCCTGGGAAGCGGTGCTGCGGAAGGGGCTGCTCTGTGGAGGCTGAACCCCCCCCACTCCACTGAAAGCACCCGCTGCTCCGAACCCCTGGCATTGATCCTGCTCCTGCACAGATGCCACCAGCACCGAGCACGCAGCAGGCTGGTGACACCGCAGAGGGACACCCACCCTCGCTGCTCACCGCGGGCACGCTCGGCTCGCACAACCAGCAGATGCCCAAAGCTTCAGATGGGGCTCGGAGACCCTCGGCCCCGAGAGCAGTTCGCCGTGCTTCCAAGGGAGCTGCTATAAGCCCTGTGGTTGATACAAATCTCCTTCTGCAGCTGAAGTTACAGCTCACGTAAGTGGATCGCGCTCTCGGGCATCCGCGCAGCTCGTGTGCAGTTAGAAATAGCACAATGTAGGGCCTGCTGGCATTTCCAAAAAGTACGCCCGGGAGCAGAGCGCAGAGGGAAAGAAGGGCAACAGATGGCACAAACAGGGAGAAGCAGCAGGGATCTACGTGTCTCCAAACGCAGTCGCAGCGGTCACAACGCAAACAGGAAAACCAGCAGGATGTCACCAGGCGTGCAGCGCCAGGCACCCAGCGCTGGGGCACACAAGTATGCGACGCAGTCTGTTTTAGACTTGTTCTCCTACTTCGTGTTAGTATGCAGAGACGCTGACTCCGAGCTGCTTGGAGGAAGACTGAGAAACAGTAATTAAGTCGGATGCTTGGCTTGAGTTGACTGAACCATCTAGAAACCAGACCAAGAAAAATCTCAAGCATTCATCTTCTGGGCTGAAAATATTTCACGTCACCAGGCAGGTGTTTTAAAAAATTTAGCTATCACAGCAATCACCACCACAACTTTATATAAAGTCATATAACCTTTTTGTGCCACCGGTAGAGCGGAAGAGAAGTAAAAGAAAAAAGCAGAGTGATTTATATTGCTTCATAAACTGCTGGCAAGCAGTACTGGCAACATGCACGTACAAAGCCCTGAACATCTTTGAAGGTGAAGTCATAACCCAACGCTCCAAATTTTACGTTAGAGCTTACTATATATAGCAAGTATGCAATAAGCTTTGATTTTGCTGTACATAGTAGCAGTGTGCTTTTTGTGATGAACAGCTACATGTACTGATACTGAGGGTCTATTAAGCTAATTAGCAGTAAAATTAAAACCTTCACAAGCCAGTGTTCTCAAGTTTAATGGTGCCACAGCTTGGGGGTAAAGGGCATAAAGAGAGGGAGATTTTTCCAGACTGAAAAAGCAAATGAATATACATATCGTAAACTTGTTTCATGCAGAGACGAATGGGAAAATCTACAAGCAGTTTTTATAAAAAGTTTTACTGCATGAAAGGGCTGTGGGCAGGGAGGGGACACATGTCACGAGGAGTCGTCCAGGAGGATCACAGAGCAGAACAGGAGCCCCAGCACTGCATGGACCAACACTCCCCATGCAGCAGGACCGGAGCAACACACACTCCTGGAAAACCCCCGATCCCATCCCGCGATGTGTTCCCTGGGGCAGGGACAGGGTGGCCTTGGGACACACGGCTCTCCTTCCCTGTTGTGCCCCAGGCCGTGGCAGAGCCAGAGCTGTGGCCCCACCATGGCACGCGTGACAGCAGCCCGAAGCGCCTGTGTCTGCCCCGTGCAGGGCTGCCCCCCACACCAGGTGCCCAGCACCCACCACGCCCCAGGTGCACCGGCAGGACTCCCATTATAGAATCAGGAATATGCTGGGGTGCTCCTCACTGTGAAAGACAATGGAAGAGCAGTTGTTTGGCTCAAGGAATTTGGAGTTTATGCAGCTGCAAGTTTAACTACCACGTTATCATAGAAGTGAACAGAAAGCAAAATGCAAAAGCACAAGAGATTTTCTTACTCCCAAGAAAAACGTTGAGCCGGGAGCGCCAAACCCTGCAGGAGAAGCTCTGGGAGGAGGTCCCGCACATGGGCCTGCCACCCCTGCTGGGAGACATGCTCGGCACGCCGTGGGCACCACGCCGGCTCTCGGAAGACTTTTCTGACCATCCAAAACAACTCTGGAGACAAGAGCCCTGCAGCCAAAGTGGTGACACCGACGAGGTTCCAGCCAGGCCGGCAGCACAGCCCGGCCAGCGGTTACACGGGGAGGGGGTCGGGACGCTGCAGGACAGAGGAGAAGTGGAGCCACCTCCATCAGGAGAGGCCGGAAGGATGGCTGCCCCTCGCGCATCGGCGGCTCCGCCATGTGGGCAGCCCCCACCGCAGCCACCGCTACCGCCTGGGCCAATGGCTCCGAGATGTTCAGGGAGTCACGACAGCGTCGCCAGGACGGACATCACACTCAGCTGCTTCTGGCCTTCTCCTGGCACGTGTGGCAGCACCCTGCCCCTTTGTGCCAAGGGACTGGCTGCACCTCGGCTCCTGCCCGTGGGACAGGGCTGCCGGTGGGTCAGGCTCCGCGGGGCGGCAACGCCGACCGCTGTCCTGGCGCTGCCGGAGCCCTGGGTCTGGCCACGGCCACCCCCTGCCAACAGCAGGTCACAGGTGTGCGAGGAGCGGGGTGAGCCATACCCGGGGCTTTAACACCGGGTGAGGACAACCCACCGGGCGTCCGGCACGGCGCAGACATCTCTGCGGCACGGCGGCGTGCACAGAGGCTCTGTACGTGACACACAAGCAGGAGCTACACAGCGGCATGAGAAGATGCTGAGTGGGCATTTTTCTCCTGGCACTACTGTAAACCAAATTTGACTTCTACGGGTTGCAAGTCTGCCTGTTGTTTTTTCCAGAAACCTTGTTTTACTAATCAGGTAATGACAGGGTTTTAATAAAGTATTTTTGCTGAAAAAAAAAATAAAGACAGAACAATAAAAACATAAATATAAAATGCTCATGGCAGCTTCTCTAACTCAAACCAAGTTCTTTAAAAATTGCTTCCAGTTTTATATGCATTCGCAAATTACCTGAACTGTTTGTACGTTTTTTTCCAGCAGTTACCCTCCACGCTTTGCAGAACAGTGTCACGTGCCAGCAGACAGTTTCCCAACAGAAAACGTCCGCAGTCGCAACCTTCAGCCGTGCCCAGGATGGGCACACGCGGTGTTGGCACCGAGCGCTGCTGCTGGAGGCACCTCCTGGACTCTCGCTCTGTGCTAACGATAACGAGCCCTCGTGCAGCTGCCGGTGAGGTCCCAGCACGACAGATTCCACCGCGGCAACGTGCAATATCACCAGTCAGATGCCTGCTCTTGGAAACGACTGCAACCGGCAGAAGGCTGGACCGCCTTGAAAAGGCCTCAAAGCTTTCAGATATTTAACTGCAGGAATTGCAAACATCAGTGAAAACTTCAGTTACGCCCTTCAGGAAAGAACAGTCAATGAGCAACTGATGGAAATGTTTCAGTTCCACCTCAGGAATATTCGAGGAAAGCAATAAAACTCCATCCTCCTGAATGGAGAGAGTGAGATACAGGGCAAGTCTCTGAAGTCAGGAATTGTTTTCTAAGGGACACACCCAGCACTGGCCATGCTGGTCTGATTGGGACACACAAACACAGCAAGCCTTGTTCTGCTCTTCTAGTTTTGAGCAACTGCAGCTGTTCACCCCGCTACTGTACCACCTCCAGGCAGGCAGCCTGGGCTGGCAGCTCACCTCAGACACAGGGAAGGCAGAGAGCCATCCTCAGCCGGGAGGAAGGAGCCAGCGGGACGGTGATCCGCGTTAAATGTCTCTGTGTGCCCATACATACACGCAGAGGTTTGGCCAAAGAGTACAGAGGGAAGGAAGGGTCTGGCCTCATCCAGGCCATCCCACCATGTTCTTATCATTCGCAATGTTTTCTTCTTTCCCCCAGTTTACAGACCTACTCCACCCCTTCTGCTCTGTACCTACAGCTCAGGTATCCATCGTCTCTGCAATAACCCAGGTCTCCTCTGGAGCACGTATTTCTTTTCCATCTTGATGCCTTGCCCTACAGCCCTTCACCCCACATCTTGTGGCCGGGTCTTACTGTTAGCACCACCTCTGCTGTGGTCCTGCTGGTAAGAACGGCCAGCGTTTTCCTTTGGCTATAATGGGATTGGGCAAACATCCTCTCATTTTGACTTCCAGGTCTGGACTTGGCGCTCCTCTTGGCCACGCACCTTCCTACTCTGCATGGACTGACTGGCATGGCCAATCTGGCTGCTCTGAAGCATGAGGTGCTTCTTCACCCTGCCCCTTCTCCTGCCCAGGAGCCACCAGGTAAGGCATTCCAGCCCACCCACACTCACAACAGCAAAGACAGCTGTCACTAACGGTGGCGACATCCGTTCTGCTAAAGCTGTCCCCAACTGCATGTACCAACACAGTGAAGATAGTTCAGAAGAAAGATGAAGCTTTGCTGCTCCTTTAAATAGAGCACTGTTCCTACAGGAGCAATGGGTTTTGACCATGATTCTTTCACTGGCAAGGACAGCGTATTCTGGGCATCAGGTTTATTTATACTCCAGATCTAGCTAATAGGAATTTGGGTCCAATCCAAACACTCTTGATATAATAAAGTCTTTAGCCAGAGTTAAGCAGCATTTGAAGGGGCAAGCTCAAGGATGCAGCTTAAATGCTGCTGCAGTTAAACATTTTTCACTTGCTCCAGTGTCCAGACACCTTGAGCACACAGGAGGAATACGCCACACTGATTATTTACTGCAGCCAGGCTTGCTGAGGTGGAATAACTCAAGCAGAGCAAGTCCTTCATCACACTCAAGCAAGTGGTGAAGTCCCATGACAATAGGTACAAAATCCTTTTTCTCCCTCAGGATTACATGAGGGCTGATCATCGTAGCCCCACTGCATCTACAACAGCTTAGACAGAGACAACGGTCTACAGCAGGAACAGTACCAGTCCTTCTAGCATGAAAAAGAGCAAACAAATTTAGGGGACAACATGATGAACCACAGTGTATAAAGCAAGATCCCTGACAACAAGACTCTTCCTAATGATTAGTTATGGTTTTCAGACAAAAAGTTAATCCCTCCCCCTGTTTAAAAGTATCACAGGTGAGGTCTTGTCTAGACGGTGACGACTGGAAGGTTGTGAAACGATTCTAGATCTCATTCAAGTTGCTGGATTTCTCCCAGGGACTTCACTGAGGGCAGCGTAGTAGGCAGCACCAACTGAAATTACAGATGGTATTTCAATTCCCAGGCACACCACATCCGGTATTTTGAGGTACCGAATTTTCATCCTGGGCAAAGTTTTGACGGTTTGATGACAAAGGGAGTCCCATCCCCCTCCATGCTTGCAACCAGTTAAAGCAAAACAGGGAGGCACTATAAAGAATCAGCTCCCACGTTTATGTTCCCACCTTATCTCCTCAAACAAAGAGGCTGCAGCCCAAAATAATGTAATTTGATGATCCAGGCCATTCCCCAGCAACACACCGGCATTTCAGACAGAAGCCAAACCTCAAGTGCTGTGAGAAATATTGAAACACAGTTTCCAAGTTAAAGACAGTTTTTGGTACAATCATTCCGAAGAGCAATAAAGGAAGTGCCTTAGTAAGAAATTCGTCCCAGGAGGGATCAGAGAAACTGCAGGGGAGCTAAGGGCCTCCAAGGGCCCTTAACTGTTACGGGTAACTGCTGGGCATCAGCACCTAGATACGATAAATACAATCTCAGTTCCAGGAAGAGTTTTAGCTGTTTGAACCAAAAGATATTTCAAAGCACCTTTAAGTCTAGGAGCTGTTAACCCTCCAGCCACACAGGATTAGTTCTGAAGCAAAGAAGCATCCTCAATACTCGCCACATCCTACCTGTGAACAGTGCTAATACCTGACCACAATTTTATCAGTGCTTTGAACAAGCGATGCTTGCTTCCTCACCACATCAACTGCTTGTACTCCCCTCCAGGTGCAGGGGCTCCAATTCCCATGGTTCCCTAAAAGGTTTGGAAATTACCTCTGAAATTACCACCACCAACGAACAGCCAGGCATTTAAGTTTAAAGTCTGTCAATCTCAGTGTTTATGGAAAACAAATGAAAACAAACAGTGGAAACATAGATTAAAAAACACAAGGAGTTTTTTCACAGGAAGCATTAGTCCAGCAAGCACTCACCTGATTCTGGAGGCAAAGTTATGTCTCAAACTGCGTTAAGAGATCTCTTATTTCTGGAGTCAGATGCTCTACTGCCTTTGCGGCTTCTGTGATAGCTTTCCGATACATCCCTTTCTTCTTGCGATTAAATCTCAGTTTGAAAAATTCAGAGAAAGGAGAGAGTTTTGAAACAGATAAGAATGAAGTCGTTGGAGAACCAAACCATGATACTTTAGCTTCTCGCCATGAAGGTTCCCCATTTTCCTTCTGGCTAAGGTTTATGTCAAGAACACGTGCTGGCCACCATGGAAAACCATGAATTTTACCCCAAACAATATCCCCCACTGAAACAGTTCTTCCATCTTCTGTGACGCATTTGGACACGCTTTGGGTATGCAGTCTAACTGTTAGTGGCGGCACAATTTTACGCTCATCTTTTGAAGATGAAGAGACGGATGCATCATCACCAGGCAAAAAGTCACACATTTCTGGTGATGTTACTTCTGAACTAGAAGACTTGGATTCGTCTAGACTGTCATTACTACACACCGATAAACTAGAAGAATCTGCTTTTCTTTTACGATAATTCATAAGGAAAGCCAAGTTATCATGTCCATCTTTACCTTGGGAAAATCTTTTAAAGTCATCATCTTCACCTGAACTCCCTGAAGACATCTCAGCCAAACTTCTGTCTGTGGATTCGTCATTGTAATACGCGCCAGGATTGGACTCCCTGCTGTTCTGAAGGACATTTATTTCGTCAATGAGTTCTGCCTTATAAATTGAAACACTCTGACCGTCATTCATGCGATGGGGCTTCAGCCGTATCTTTGGGGGTGGGACATCCGCACTGGAATGCACCGGCCGCGTGAGCTTCAGCTTTGGAATGGAAGCAAGCTGGCTGCCTGCTGACTTGTCCATTAAACATTTGGTTTCTCGACACCGTTCCGAGTCTCTGGTCTCCTCTTGGTCCTCCCCTCCATTCTGCAATATACGCTCTGGGCAAAACGGTTTGACTGAGCCATGAACCCGGGAAGGGATTTTTACAACTTCGCCTTTCCCTTGTGGAGTACTGTAGGATATTTTTATAACTGGCGTTCGATGCACTAGCTCCCCAGAAAACTTGTCATCCTCTCTCTTCTCTCTTTTGTTCCTTTTCTCCACGTAGTCGGAGTCAGTGTGCTTTTTCTGCTCTTTGTCCTGAATGCTCAGCTTCCTCCTGGTTTTAGCGTTCTGCCTGGCTGTGTTCGCATCCTCGGGGTTCAGAGTGTTTTTACACTTCTCACAGAGCACCTGTCTTGGCCGTAGCCTGATCGTGCTCATGATAAGCCTTCCCGGGTCTCTATTCCGCGACAAACGCCTCCTCGTCCTCTTTATAGTCCGTGGCGGCGGCTGAGGAACCCACTGGTTGTACGTGTGCCGCAGCCACAGCGGGCGGGGAAAGGGAGCTCCCTCGAAGTAGGGGGGGTAAGGGGGAAGGCTGCCAGGCGGCGGGGGAGGCAGGAGGGGGGGTACTTGCTCATCACCGCTTCCTTTGGGAGGCTTCTCAGCCACGGGCTGCGGCTCCGTCTCGCCCCGCACAGCATCTCCGCCGTCAGCAGCTCCGTTAGCGCAAGCGTCAGCAGGAGGGTCCTCGTGCTTGGGAAAGGAGGACGGGAGACAAAACAGTCCGGACCTGAAAGGGGGTAAGAAGGACAGGAAGGAAAAGAGAAAGAGTCAGGATGCTTGTAAGGTTCTTCTCTGGGAAGACTGTACATAACAAACACGCTAGTTTATTTATAAAAATAAAAACACAACACACACACAAAACAAAAAACCCCACAACCTCCACATACTAAGAACACAACATTTTCCCTTAACTTAAGACAAGGCAGCCAATTCTGCCACTGAAAAAAATACCAACATTTCAAAATTTAGGAAAGGTGTCCTACCCCGCTGCCAGAAAAGGCACCGAGATCAAAATCTCTATTTTCACGAACTTCTTGCACAAAGGTTTGCTGTAGGAAGTTTCAAGTTCTATCACGCAAAGCAGTTTATTTTATCAGCAGGCTGGTAAAGCCACGAGGAGGGCTGTGATACAGATTACGCAAACCTTCTGGGACCTATTAAACTTCCTTTCCTTGCACTGTACTCGCCTGGCTGACTTTTCAGCTTCTCGCTCAAAACCTGAACCTCCTGGATGGGTAACTCGCACTTTCAAGCCACGTGTTCACTGGTACACAGCTCTGCTCCTCTACCCCCGGTCTTTCCACGTATGACTTTATTTGTTAAAATAAGGAATACACTGCTACTTCAGAACAGCAAGATTAAGAATGATAACGTACTATTGTCCAATGCCAAGTCTCATTACAGGCTACCAAAGCCTGGATACAGTATCTTGCACAGATAATGGCAAAAGCAAATCCTCTGAAGCACAAACTCACAGCTGCGATTCATGCCTCTGGGCTTCTGCACCAGAATTTATGCCCTTGGCCTGATATTAGAAATGCTATGCTAGCACAGCACTTGGACAAATATTTGCCCTGAAACACTGACTCAGAATGGGCAAGATACTTCTGTAGAGAGTGCACCATCAATAGAGAGTTTCAGCTTTTTAAATAATAACAAAATGCTGATGGGTGAGCCACGAAGAAGTCACAAAGAGATGGAGAACAGCTACCGACCAAACAGTAGTTTCAGTTTAGGATGCCACACTCCCCGTTTCCCCCCCGCTTGCCATCGTTCTTCTTCCAGCCATGAGCAAGGGAGGAATTTCTTGGTGGCATCATGGAGAAGGACTTGGGCAACTGTTCCGCAGAAGGGCACCAAAGAGAGGCTGAAGGTACCACTCAGTCACACACCCCCTCATCAAAAGGGGCACAAAGTCACTGCTGTGAGTTCTCCTCCTCCCTCCCTGGGGCTCCCAGCGCCTCCCAGCTCTGCCCTCACGCACCGGGTCTTTGCTGGGGAAGGATCCTGAAAAGGTCCCTTGCCCTCCCCAGGCACAGGCGAGGAGGTCTCCTTCCCACAGGAGCATCGGCAGAGCACGGCGTTACCGAAGGTCACAAACCACCCGAGATCAGAGGCAAAAAAGAGCTGGGCTTTCTGAGCAGATCCCAGGAGAATGGGGAACATGGACCCCACTTACTGTGGCTCTCAGACAACTACAGACTGTGCCTCTCTCACCTGATTTCCCTGAAGACTCCATCATGTTTAAAAAAAAAAGCTTGCATAAACTAAGCAACCAGGAATTAGTCTGACTGTGGCACCAAGTCACTGCCCTTCTCCGAAGTAAAAAGAACCACTGAGTTATCTGGACTCCGAAAAGTCCTTTCCCGTTTTTCAAAGAGCGCAAGAACTTGCTGTTTAGATGACAGTGTAGTTTCAACTGGGAAGCTCCAAGTTCAAATGCTAGTGAGTTAAGAGGATTAATCTGTTGAAACCATGTAATTTGGAACAAAATGTTTTTGTTCTACGAGTTTTTTTTTTAAATACAGACAACTGAGAATGTAGGTGTCTTTCAAACGACAACCAAGAAAGCAAGTACAGTTTGTACAGCCAAACAAAGATGTCAGCATCGTTCCTAAAACAACTGAAAGTGATATAATTTCCAAAGCTCTGGCTATCAATTTTGGTTATGTTATGCAACAAAATTGTCTAATTTGATCACACCAGAAAACTGCACAAGCCTTCCGTTCCTCGCGTGGACACAAGCCCAGCTCCCTCTGGTCCCTGCAGCCTGGCTCTGATCGGGCAGGTCCAGCCAGTTTAACCAGAAGCCTTCCAATTTAGGCTGGGGTCCTGCCATTTTAGACTTGTTACAAAAACACAAGGAAAAAAGCCCAAACAAGCAGGAAGAGCCCCGTGCCACAGGGACTCCTCACCCAGAGTCGGTCATCGCGCTGTGCCAGGGCACTGCTTCAGCAGCTCTTCAGCCTGGAGACACAGCAGCACCAGCACTCCAGGAGAAAATACATCCCCTGCCTCGTCCGAGGGATCACACGAACTGCCAGGCTGAACAACAAGGCAGCTTAAGATTCATTTTTTGAAGGCAGCAGCTTCCGCGCGCCCAGGCAGCGGCTCTGGCAGGGACAGCGGCACGGACAGATGAGCTCTGCAAACCCTGCTGTGGCACGGCGGTGCAGCAGGGCTGCTCCTGTGCCGGCACTGGGGTGGGCAGGTAGCCCACCATGGCATCTGACAGTGCCGGGGAGAGCCCACTCCATGCAGCTACAGCAGCGGGTGCCAGGAACCGTCAGGTACACAGCCAGGGGTGCTGACTACACAGACGAGTCCTTCCTGCCCTGTCCTGGGCTGGGACCCTGTGGTGTGGAGGCAACACAGCAGGAGCTCACAAGCATCCCTGCCTTGGGGAGCCTGAGCAGGGCACCCAGCACCTCCCGCCACAGCTGCATGCCCTGGACCGGGCACTCTCTGGGCAGACCACGAGGGCAGCCATGGGAAATTACAGTCCCTGCAGCTCCTCCAGCGGTGCCTCTGGCTCCAGCCAGGACACCAGGAACCCGATGGCCCCACCTGTCGCGGGGTAACCACAGGGGTGCCCCGGCACACTGCCACAGCCAGGTGCACAGGTGACGGACACGCTTGCTCCCAAGGGGCCTCTAGTTATTTTCTTTCACACTGGAAGTGTCTCCAAAGGGTAAGAAACCAGTTTTGCTGAGGAATCATCTGTCTTCCTGTCTGCCTACTAGGCCAGCCCCGGGCAGAGGCAAGCAGAGCTCTGCCTGCCCACCCGCCTCCCCATGCAGCACTGTGTGCCCCGGCCCTACTGCTCAGGGGCAGGAAAACAGCCCCGGAGAGGATGTGCAGAGCATCTCGTATCTCATCGCTGGGCACCAGCAGCGCCCGTTCAGCACGAGTGAACCGCACCGTCACCCAAGGCTGCTTTCAGTTTCGCTATCCCTCCACACTACGTACTCCTGACGGGGATGCGCTGGAAGACCGAGCTTCTCAGGGCTACTTCAGCTGCGGGCGGACCAACTCAGAGAGTTTAAGTCCTTCCAGTGGGGAGCGCTCACCAGGGGCCATGCCCGCAGCCCCCGCTGCTCCCCCCTCACCCAGCCTGAAGCCGCCTTCCAGGCAGGCAGAGCTCCTGGTAAGAGGATTTAGCTCCAGTGTCTTTCCACTCACTGCAGTACAGGAAACATTTCATCTGACACTTCACTTTCCAGGAGAAGCTCACTTTTACCACAGTTTCACAAGCTTTCCCCACAAACTGACTTTTTTGCACAAATCTGGATGTAATTAATGTATTTCTTCTGTTTACTTACTGTCACTATTGATCCTGCGTATCTAAACCCACCCAACCAGGATGAAGGTGTGGGTTAGGGGCAGGAGCGCAGGTGTTACAAGCAGCAGGAAACAGAGCGGGACGTGATTTCGCCCTGCTCGTAATGCCCCTTTCTGGGGCAGTCATAGCCAAATGGACTAAGTTACCTCAACCCAACCTCTGCTTGGAACAGAAGACCCCATCCTCTGGTTTATGATCATGCATAATTAAAAAATAACTAATTATAAGCTCGGTTGCAACAGAACTGCCAAGTCTTGCTATCAAAACCACCGTGACTGCAGTCAAAATGCATTTACATCTCCTCCTGAGCATGGATGCTACGGAGCTTACTGTCTAGAAGAGCACGTTTAGCAGCAGCGAGTAACCGCCAGTCACTGGGTATGAGCACTGGTGCTTGCTGCACGCGCTGTCCAGGCTGCGGCCAAAAAGCCATGCTTGTAGGATGCCAATCACCATTTTTTCTTCAAATAATTCCACGGCTACCGGAAAAGTCAGGCATGTGTTTTTCCCCACGTTCCCGAAGGTGCAGGGCAGAAGGCCGGCCGGAGGCAGGCAGGCTCCTGCCCGCGGCTGCTCCCGCTGCCCATGCGAGCTGCCTGCAGGCCCGGCCCCGCAGACCCGGGCAGGCGGTTTTGGGTGCAAACCTGCGCCTGCTGCTTTGTGGCCAAAATAACGGGAGTCCAACGGTGGGATCTGGATGGAGAGGGAGGTCCCGGCTGCCTGGGCCTCAGGGTGGCAGGCAGCTCCCCACATCAGCCCCTACACTTTAGGGGAAATAAAACAGATTTGTCCTGTGCATAATGCTAAAACCAGCTTAACGCACAAAAGGGAGCTGAAGAGCCAGCATACAGGATTTCCCTCTCTTTCTTTCGGAGTTCTCCCCTTTTTGAACAGGCAAAGCCACCCACTGGTTGCTCCTCTCCTGCCAGTCCTGTCCCACCACCGCGCACAGCTCCCCGCTCCAGTGGGGCAGCACTGCCTGCACCGCAATGACTGCTGCTGGGGGCACAGACAGAGCACACGGTAACCCCCGCACAGGGCACAGACCAGCGAGAGACACTGCTCCATCAGCAGGACGACAGGGAGGGAAAATATCTCTGCCACTTCTCTGCTTTGGAGCCTTCAAAGTTCAGCACCAAGCTGACAAATTCCTGCTGCCCTTGGGACACATCTTGACCTCTACCTTCCGACCACTTCCACCCACGACCAGACTGACTCCAGTGTTCTGCTGTGAACATGGTGGGCGAGATCTCTTCTTCCCTCCACATCCCAAACAGAAGGTCCTGCAGCGGAGAAGGTGCTTTCAGCCGGCTCCCCCCATGCACTCCCAGCCACTACGGCCCACCCAGAGCTGGGCACTTCCCTCAAGTATGACACTTCCTTCCTGTGGACCAGCCACAACCAGAGGCCATGGCTCTCCAGTCATGGTCGGTCACCATGGCCATCACAGGCCAGCCAGTGCTCGGGACCAGCACGGATGGGACGTGGCCCCAGCAGTTGCTCTGCGCAGCACCTGAAGGGAGGAGACCTCCGGGCCCATGGGGAGAAGCTCTGCCCCCACTGCTGCAAGAGACTCGTGGAGGCTGAGAAGACCTCTAGCCAGAGCTTCTGGTGAGGCAGGCAGGACATGCTCCATTGCGGCCCTATAGTGATGAATAAAACGTAGTGCCAGGTGGTACCCAGAAGCCGAAGTGCTTTTCTTCATGTTTCTACCTGAAGCAGCGCTACCGTACCAGCGGGCCATGGAACGGGCCCACCCAAAGATTTTAGCCTCTTTTAAGGCAACTGTGGGGAGCAGCAGTCTCATCCCTGTGTAACCCTGGGGGCAGGTGGGCCCATTGGAAGGCTCACGTCTCACCACAGAAAGGTCTGATCATTAGAGATGGATAATTACTGGGGTGGGTGGGAGGAGACGGAGGCAGCTCTCCTACTCACAAGTCAAGACACATCAACAAACCCCCTTCTTTCTGCCCTCTCTGTTCCACTTCAAGTCAGAAAGGTGCACGCTGCCTTTCTGTGTCTCCTGTTTGATGGGACGGCAGTGGAATGAGCACCAACCCTCGGAGACCGCTCTGTCACTCAGGCGACCGGGGGCTGTCTGCCACCCTCCCACCCCAGCAGAGATGAGCATCACCAGCAACAGGGCTGGGTCAGTGAAAGGCTCCAGAAGCACCTTGAAACCTGGGAAGAAACACCCATCTGGTTGTTTCTTGGATCCACTGAGGACAGGGGAGAAAAAAAAACAGGCAGAAAGGTTAGGGGAAAAAAAAAAACAGGTTAAAAAAGTGTATGTTGTCACTAACGAGGAAGATAACTGAAATGTGAAAAGACAGAAGCAGCTGGGTTTGATGCCTACCGCTCGCTGTTTTGGCTGGAACGAGACACCAGGCGAGATTTGTAGGCTCTAACAGAGTTAGATGCCTGAATACTTCTGAAAACCCGGCTCCAATTTTCCAGGATAGCCATGTGAAACTAAATAAACTATGAAAATGAAGTTCAGAAGTCTTGCTTCACGCATCTTCTCAGGAGAACTGCAGAGGTGACGCTGGCCATGCTCCTGCCCAGCCGGTGCCCGACGGCTCGTTCCCGGAGCAGACGGAACGCGAAGCTCTGCTCTCGGCTAACGCAGCACAGGGCAGCCAGCAGCGGCCGGACAGCCGTACCCACCACCGGCGCACCCAGGGATGCTGTAAGAGTTCGGATCGTTCTGAAATAAAGCATCCGCTGCGCGAACGCCTCCTCTCACCTTCAGAAGGACGGGCCCTCCGTGCGCCCCGCCAGCGAAATGCCATGTCAGAGGGGCCCACGGCCACGCAGCCGCGCCGCGGCGGCGGCTGCTGCCACAGCGGAACCGCAACCCGGGGGAAGATACCCCGGCATCCCGCGGAAATCATCGCCGCGGCAGAGCCGCGGGGCGAGGGCTGCCCGGCTCCCAGGGACGGGAGGAGAGGGGGCACAGGGAGCTCCGGGCACCCGCGGTGCCGCCTCAGAGCCGCTGGCGACCGAAGGGAGAAAGGGGAAGGACCGACGAGGCCAGCCAGGCTGCAGCCTCCTCCCGCGGCCACCGGGCGAGGCGGGGGCTGCCGCAGCACAGGGCCGGCGGGGAGGGGAGCGGGCAGCCCCGGGACCCGGCCGGGAGGGCAGCGGGGGGGGCGGACACGCTCGCCCCAGGTCGTGTGCGAGGGCAGCGGCCCGGCCCCGCCGCGTCCCCTCGGACACCAGGCGAGGGGGCCGTGGCGAAGCCTCGCCGTTCACCACGGAAGGACTCGCCACCCCCGGGGCACGGGGCGGCCCGGCCTCCCACGCCAGGCTCAGGGGCCGCCCGCACCGCCCCGGCAGCACCGGGACGGTACCAGTACCGCCACTGCCCCCCCCACGCCGGCCCGGCCGGGCTCCGCTCCCGCCCGCAGGCGGCCCCGGGCCGCTTTGTTCCCGCCGGGCCGTCCCGGGCGAACAAAGGGCGAGCGCCGCCGGCGGCGGGGGCAGCGCGGGGCCTCCGACCCCAGCTGGGCCACGGCGCCCCGGGCCAGCCCCGCTCCCCGCGTCGCGCCCCCCTCGGACCGACCCGCCGCGTGCCGCTCCCCCCCCCCCCCCAACCCCGTACTTCTTGGTGCAGTCGAGCAGGACGCCGGTGAAGCGGCGCTCCCCGCAGCTCAGCGTGACCACCAGCGTGTCGTTCACCATCTGCTCCACCAGCACCGGCAGCCACGCGCCCACCCGCGGCGACGGCGCCCCCGCCTCCGCCGCCTCGGCCATGCTGCCGTCGCCGCCGCCGCCGTGCCCCTCCCCCGCCGGCGGCGGCCGCTGGGGCCGGGCCGGGCCGGGCCGGGCCGCGCCGCGCGATGACCTCAGAGTGCGGGCGCCCCGCGGCCGCCGCTGCCGTAGGTGCGTGACGTCAGGGAACCGCCCCCGCGGCTGCGGGCGGCCCAGCGCCCCCCGCTCCGCCGGGCGGGGCTGCCGCGCACGTGTGCCGGGGCGGGGCGGGGCGGAGGGGCGGGGCGGGCCGCGGCGGGGCCGGCCCCGCCCGCCCCCTGGCGGCCGCGCGGCGCGCCGGCCCCAGCCCGGCGGGGGGCGGGCCCAGTCGGGGGGGCGGGCTCCGGTCGCCCCGCCCCTTCCCGGCCCCCGCCCGCGGAGGCCCGGAGGCCCCGCCCCGCCCCGCCCGGCGCCGCGGAATGACGTCATACTGTGTCGAGTCGGGCAGCGCGGGCCGGTGGGACCCGCAGCCGGCGTGTCCCGGAGGGGGAGAACCGGGCCGGGGCAGTGGCCCGGCCCCAGCCAACGAGCCGGTGCTCGGCGGCCGCACAAGCACGCCGGGACGGCCGGGTGCGGCCGGGTGCCCGCCGGGTCCGGCCCCGCCGGCTGCGGCGGCTTTCGCGGCCCCGCTGGTCCTTAGCGGCGGTGTGTGAACTCGGCACGGTCCGGCCAGGGTGCACGACACGGAGGTGATTTCCTCACGCCGGGAATATTTCCAGGCATTAAAGGTTCTCGGTGCAATCGGCAATAACGGAGCACGCGCACGTGGAAATACCGTTCCCGAATACGGAGGATGGCCCCAAACAGCACATGGCGCGGAGACGGGGGGAAGCGGACGGGTGGAGAGCCAGGGCCCGGAGGTGGCTCCCACCGGTCCCTTTGGAAACCTGAAATTGCCTGGCGGGATGACAAGGGTGGGTGTCACCGTCGCTGCGGGACAGGGTAATTCCAGGTGGGAGGGATCTCAGGAGGCCAGGTGCTCCGCAGCTTCTCACATCTCTGAGAAAATTAATTAAAAAGCTTGTAGAAAGTCTGAAAAATCTAAAATGTATGTATTAAGGCATCTGTTCCGTGGATTCTTATTGTTTTGGGGGTCTGACTCCAGGAGCCTACGGAGCCTTGTGCCAATCAGAAAAACAAGCGGCCTCTGGCGATGGGCTGCCCGTCACGCCACGTGCCACTGCACGTCCGTCCGTTAGAGCAGCAGTCAGAACGCCGTCACTGGGAGCACCCACAGGCGGGACAACGTGTGTGGAGGAAAGTGAGCTACGGAAATCGTGTCGGGTCGGAACCGGTTCCTGGTGCCCCCTGCTCTGGCATCTTGCAGTCACTGCCCAGTGAGCGCGGGCAGCTCAGCCATGGGCCTCGCAGGTGCCAAAGGATCCCAGCACTTGGCCATCATTACCAAGGGACACCTGCCGCCTCTGCCACCAGACTGCCGGCAGAGGAGCCCTCCTTCCCCAGCTCCCTCGATTCACCCCTTGACTGGCTCCTACTCAAACACCAGTTTATACAAGTGCCAGTCCAGTGCTACCAAAGCCCCAGAGGGGCCTCCTCTGCCAAACGCCTTCGGACACCACATACATCTGAAACATCCTTTTTACTTTCCGAGACATATTGCGGTGTGAACAAAAGCCAAAACGCTCAGGTCTGACTCAGCTGCGGCACGTTCTCGATCCAAACCATGTGGAGGCAAAACTGCTCCGAGCTACTTCCACGCTCTCATCTCAGAGATGGCTCGGAGTTGTTCATCTCCCAGTATCTGCTCAGAGTTTCGTCGGCAACAAACAGACCTCAGAAACTGGCAATGCCATACTGGCCTTTGTGCCAACTGTGCCAGGAGTCCAAAGCAAGAAATCCGTGTGTCCCGAGTATGTCAGCAACATACAAAATGCTCTCTGGTGATCTTCTGCGCCAGCCCACGGTATTTTTCCCCGTCTGCTTCGCACACATCAGAAACATGCTGATGGCTCTAAGACACGACTATTCTGTGGAATGGGGAAACGTGGAGAGCAATTTTGGCCACTTGAAGTCATTGAGAAAACTTCAGGTGACCTCAGCAGAGTCAGACAACTCCTGTAGTACCACTTCTGCCGTTACTAACATGCTTTGGGTTTTAAGGTTAGATAGCAATTTAAATCTTACTTTACCTGTTTACTCCCATGTTTACTTCTGTCACTTCACCGCTATGAAGTAGTTCAGTTAATTCCACTTTTTTTTCCGGGTAGGTTTCCTGCTGCTTATTCCCTGCAATGACCCTGCAACAAGCTTGTACATTCTCTGACAAATGTTCCAAAGTCGAGCAGTGAAATGCCATTTTCGTTGCTTTTGAAATACGAGGGAGTTGAGAAAACATTTCTGCTAACATGTTCTGCATTTTTTTCCCCGTTCATAAAGGAAACATTATTGAGAGTGTTTTGTGAGGCCACCTGGCAGGTTCAGATGATGTCTCTGTTCCTTCGTGTACAAAATGTAGTAGTGTTTTCCTGCCTTGCTGTGTGGCTTTGAAATCCTTGACAATTAGGGTCACCCAACACTTTCCAATGCAAGCCTTCTTTCTGTCAACTTTGTCAAACATAAAGGTCTGCGCTGAGTTTTCTCCTTTCTGGGTGTTTGCTTCAAGGACATTGGTCTTGGTCGCATCCCTGGGAATAAACAATTTCGTTAGGTTTGGCTTAACCCCCTCTCTGCCTCAGTGAACCATTTGCCAAACAGGGTCAACGTTATCCCTTCCCAGCCCAGAGACATCAAACCTCTCCATGTCTTGGCAGCATCACAGAAACCGGTTTCCTTGAAACCAAAACGCCTGGTTTCCCACGTGGACTTTGGAGAGCGAGTGTGAAACGCAAGCTTGAGCCGTTCATGGTGTGGGAAGGTCACAGGAACACGGACTCAGGGATGCAGAAGAACCGCTGCTGCGGGAGCTGCGGGCAGCGAGGCTCACCGGCCAGCTCCGTTCGTCTGGGTCGCAGATGGAGCGGGACAGGGATGTGGGTCCGGGGGTGCCAGCGCTGAGCCAGCCCTGCTGCGCAGCTTCCAGGCCCCCATCGCCTTTGGGAAGGGCTGAGCTCCTCGTGGGTGGCACAGAGTCTGAGCTGACACGGCCGCACGTGTGTGCACGGGGTGCTGAGCACCGCACGCCTGACACCGGCGGCATGGTGGGGGGAGATGCCTCCCGGGGTGGGGGCTGCGCGCAGCAGCCAGACTGCAGCCGGGCTGGCACTGGGCTGGCGAATGTCAGAGACCCAGGCTGCTCCTGCACAACCCGCCTGGGTCTGGGGCTCTGGCAGGGTAACCACCACCAGGCCTTCCCACTGCTGGGGTGCCACTGCCACACCATGATCCCAGCCACTGCCACGCCATGTCCCGGGCACCACCATGTCATGATCCCAGCTGCCACCATGCCACATTCCGGCCACCGCCATGCCATATCCCGTCCACTGCCATGCCATGATCCCAGCCACCACCATGCCATGTCCTGGCCACCGCCATGCCATGTCCTGGCCACTGCCATGTCATGATCCTGGCCACCGCCATGCCATTTCCTGGCCACTGCCATGTCATGATCCCAGCCACTGCCATGCCACGTCCTGGCCACCACCACGCCACTGCTCGTCATCCCGTCCCTGCAGGCAGCCACTACCCGTGGCACACACACAGGAGGGCAGGGTAGCTCCTGCCAGGGAAAGCTTGACTTGGAAATTTTAACACTTTAAACCTTTTCTTCTGCCCAGACACCCTGAGATTTTAACTGGTGCAAGCCCCAATAGCATCCAAAAACCAAACAGTGCCAGTGAGGCCACAGCACTGAAAGCGGTTGGGAAGAGCCCCAAGCCCGGAGCCTTAATAAACACCCAGGAGCAGCCGACTCGCCTGCACACTCGCAGTGACATTCAGCTGCAGATGTAAGTGTCATCCAGGTGGTTAAATACTGATGTCTGCACAAATCAGCGCTGCTCGTGGAACTGAATCAAGAGCCAAAGGGGTTATTGGTGCAGTTGGACTGCACCGTGCTGGGCACTGCCACTGCCAGAACCACTGTGCTCTGCCTGTAAAGCATGCCAAAACAAGGAGAAAGCAATCAATTTTTGTGTTTGGTGATGCTCCTCCTTTTCCTCTCCTCTCAGATGTCTGGCATTTCTGAAAATGGTATAAAGGAGTATGAATTAATTTCAGCCCTCCTGTTGGCGTGGAAGTGTCCATTCCCAATTTTCCATGAGCAAGTACCAATAAAACCAGCACAGAAATCAATCATCTCATTTGTATTTGTACAAAATTAATTGAAATAACTCTGTTCAGTCACTGCCTCTCATTAATCAGTTGTTGATCCAGACATATGCAAGACTAATCTCTCTCCGATATATTTGGAAGCGTATTCAGCGACACTTCACACAGAAAGCAAGAAAGATGCTTTAGGAATGGCCACAAACCTACAAATGCAAGAAATGGATCCCCTGGGATCCACCAGTTCAGCCTCCATGGATGATTTCCTCTTAGGACTTCAGAGACACGAAGGTCAAAACCATGAAAAACAAAAGTCAAGTCCTTCTTGAATGTGACTTTCAGGAAAGAGTGGAGAAAATCTGTTTTTTAACCCTGCGTTTGCTAATTCAACAATGCAGATCTGTAACAACCACCAGCAGTGTTTCCTTCAGGGTTTCCGTAGGGCTTACACATAGGCCAGGCAGGATTAACGTTTTTGCTGATCACTACAGACAACGTGAGCGAGAACCAGGGACAGGGCACTGAGCCCTCACCCTGGCTCTGTTTCACGCGCGGGTGAACCCACGCCTGCCCCGCTCTGCGTTCCGTGCAGATCTCCCAGAGAACCGTGGCACTCATTTCCAGGTTTCTTGGAAATTCTACATTTCGATAAGCTGCATCCACTAACTTACCTTTATAACCATCCTTTACAAAGAACATGTATATTTTTACTAATCTGAACCACTGAATGGACTCAAGCACGTGAGGTTCACGTGGAATTAATAAAGCGTCTCTGCTGCTGCCTGATGCAGACCTCTCACGGTACACAAGGGACCCGTTCCCAAACGTGGACCGCTGGAGCTTGATGTAGGTTTCAAGTAGAGACTTGCCAAAAAAGGGCTAATAAATGTTTACTCACATTACTCACATTTCTCTGTTAATCTGAACAGCCAAATAAACCAAAAAAACCTCAACTGAATTGGTATTTGGTATTATTTATTATGGAAACTTTTTACTGTTGCAACCGCGGTATCTAGAGGACAGGACAAGCTGTAGTCCTGAGGCAGCCTTGACTTTCTGCAAAACCTTGAAGATACGTTGCAAGCATAGAGGGGAGTTCTAATGTCCTCAAGGACAGAGAAAGCTGGACTAATTTTCAGATGGAAAAAGATTTTTTGAAGCATCATCCAAACCGTGGTGATACACTTTTAGAGAAAGCCTCCCTCCCAAACTGTTCGGAAACTCAGGCGCTTGCTGCTGCCACATGCACTCGTTAAATCCAGTGACTCTGAACGTAACTTGGGCCAGATATAGGCTATTTTGGAACACACAGAGTAGATCAATACACAATTACCAGGATGGAAGCAGTGGGCAGGCTGCATGAACACACATATTATGGACAAAGGGAACTGTGTCTAAAGGGGATCAAATTAACATCACTCTGAACAGCCCGTTCAGAAAAAGTGCCCAAACCCAAAGGAGCTGCTCTGCGCCCTCCGTGCGGCAGCGGATGGGCTGAGCCGGCCTCGTTAACAACCCGCAGGAGATGGGGGAGACAAAGGTGTGCAGTTCTGGGTGGCACAGCCAGCGAGGCGGGCACGGAGCGCGAGCACGGAGCGCGGGCAGCCCTGGGACAGGTCCGATGGTGCCAGCCGGCCCCGCCAACTCCAACCACCTCTGCCCCCCGGGATCGCCCGGGCTTGCTCCATGTTTGTCCTTAGGGCAAATATCCCCCTTCTGTGTGTCCATCCTTCCCTCCAGACACGGCCATGTCTGTCCCCGCAGAGCGGGTCAGTGCCAGTACTGTTTATTCCTGCGACTAAACTTCCAACGCTTTAAGGAGCGTGGGCTCAGCGGAAAGCGGAGACGAGACGCAGCAGAGGTACTGCTGTGTCCCAGGAGGATGAACGACGGGACCGTGGCCAGGGAAGACAGACAGTGGGACCGAGGGGAACACAGAAAGCACAGGAGGATGGCAGACCTCTGCTACTTGTGAAATCCAGCCCCGTGACCCCTTCCCGGGGCTCCTGCGGCACTGGAAGATCACCAGCACCAGTTCAGCTCCTGTCACACGTTTCTGTAATAATGCTCTCTCCAAAGCATTGCTGCTGTTTGGGGCGAGTAGAAGGTAAAAGCTCCCGATATCCTGTCCTGGTAACTCCAGTCTCAGTGCTGCGCAGACCCACGTATCCCAGAGGGGCGACAATGCTGGGATTCGGGCTCCATTGTCACTGCCTCTTGTTTGCCCACACTCCCTGATCCCACTCACCGCAGCCGGCACCGCAGCAGCCCCACCGAAGGCTCCCAGGTGGGACAGGGCAGCTCCGTGGCTCCCAAACATCTGCAAGGCTCCAAACCAACTTACAGACACCCTGGGACACGCTCCTGCCAGATTCCTCCAGTCCAGAGAAGGACACAGCCTTCATGACAGTAAAATGCCAATAGGATTATTCTACATTTGAAAAGCAGCTTTAAATCTAACGTTAGGATTTAGCATAAAACACGGTGTTTGTGATGAGAACCCAGGGTGGTCTGACAGGACCAGGACATAGAGTGCAAGGCCAGAGGTGTGTTGTCCATCAAATTAGTTAGCTAGTAGTATGCCGTTCCTCACGCTAGTGAAACCACAAGCAGCTGCTCCAAACCTTAGGGACAATTTCTGAATTTTGTTTTCACAGGATCTTTGTAAGCGTATAGCAGCTTGAGAAAAATGTGTAGAAAGGCCGAAGAAAACACTTGACAATACTGCACCACAAATCTTCTAAAAGAGACACATTTTAGTCAGTTAAAGCAGATCGATTATCACTATAGCTTTCACATCATCAATGCAGTTGGGAAGATGAAGTGAGAAGAGGAGGCTTTTGTAATTCTCATTCTTATGAAGTAAACATTTTGTGCTTTAACAATTCCAGGCAATCAGAATTTGCTACTGGAAGAGATATTTTCAGTTTGCATTCTGGGTGAGCCAAGTGGAAAGTCCGCTGTGAAGGCCATGAGATGACACTCCTGGAGAGGAATCCTCCTCTGGTTTTCGTAGCTTGGCCTGCTGATATTCAACCTTGGGTTTAAAACAGAACGAAAAAATAGAGAATGGATATATAAGTATATATAATTAAGAACAGAATGTAGTGCATACGTCTAATGGGCTGGATTTTTGCCTGCTCCTTCTGCAGCCTCCCTTTGTACCCACTGACGGCCGCACACATACCACAGCTGGAGTACGCTCTGAAATTTGCTTGTCCGTCCGTGGTAACTGTGCAAGGATGAAGATGTGCTGGGATTTACAAGTTTAGATGCTGAGGTAAACTTGAGTGAACATAAAGAAGCAGTAGACAGTTGGACCACAAAAAGGACAACGGAATCTGACCCCCCACATTTTCAGGTTCATCAATAAAGGTCTCATTAATATGATATCTACTCTGATTCTGCATGTCCGCAGTGATTCTCCAGCTCTTCTTTGTTTCAGTCCCAAGTTTCAGGCTATTTCTCCTCGCACTGCCCTTGTCTGGCACATAAACAGTTCAATCCTCTTCCTTCATTTTCACCCTCTCTTTAAAAATACTTGTCAACTATAATAATGCCTAATAAATTAATACTTTAATAAACAATCGACATTGTCCCCAGTCACTCGTTACGGATGCTTTCCTAAAGACTTCCCAGGATTTTCCTCTTGGCCTCTATTTTCTGTCTGTAGCTGTTCATAAAGCTAAGGCACGCTCCCATCGAAGCCCAAGGAGAAGCTAAACGAACACCTCCGCAGTGGCAGCATCTCACCTGAGAACGAATGAGGGTCAGAAAAAAAGATGGTCACGACTGAAAGGTGGGGCAGGTCACGGTGTGCGAAAGCTCAGCCTTGTTCCCAGTGGTTGCTCCACGGCTTTTACCAGCCCTGGCCCCAAAGACTGTGCACTGCCTGAGCAGGAGCAGCCAGGTGCACGTCTCTGAGGAGTGGGGAATCCTGCACCAGCGTTCCCTGCCTGACGGGAAGGGAAGGGGAGATCAGAATTCCCTGGCCCTGCTCATCTCCTCCTGGTTTCTCCCTCTCTGCTGGTGCAGGAGAGCACCAAAGCACACCAGATTTAACCCAAACGGCCGGAACACAGAGCTCCACCTTGTGTACCCCCAAATCCAGGGCACTGCCCTTTCGTAACAACCATCTGGTGCTTCCAGGAGTTCCACGGAGATGCATCTGTTCTGTAACATGACTTTTAGAACTCCAGTTATAAAAGAAAAAAGTACTAAGATGATACAAATTAGGACTAACATTCAGTCTCATTCCTTGGGTCTAGTCTGTAACAAGGGGATGGATTTCTGCACAGCAGCCCAGATGTATGCAGACAGTGGGAAAACAGGCAGGTACACAATGTGCTCAGTACATACATTTTCATGTCACAGGCAGAGTTTGCCCTCTAGCTGCAGCCTGCTGCCAGCAAAGACAAAGTTAAATTTAAGTTTACAGGGAATGTAACATAGGAAGTGTGAATTAACTGAAAAGGATTTGTTTATTTTCTGCTCAATTGGAGTGTGAATTCCTGGAGTTCCATGGCTGAGTTGGTAAGAAGGGTGGTAAGTCACCTGCCTCGTTGCCTTGGAGCATGGTGTTCTGTAAAGAAAGGCACTCTTTGTATTTCCACTTGTAGTGCAAAATACTGGAAAAAACTTCTTTCCTTACAAACAGTGGACTAGGCAACCTGTTACGAAGCCAAGTGACAACTCATAAAAGACAATGACATTGTGGTGCTTGCCTTTTCCTTTGCTCAAATAAAGGTTGTTCCTCTTTCAGCTCCTGTTCCACTACTGACCTGCACTTTGGAGCTCGCTTTGCCCGAATTGTCCTGCCACAGGATCCAAACTCAATAACCTGATTTCTCGGGGCAGATGCCCTCCTTTTAAAATGGGCACTTGGATATTGTTAATGTAGAAAAATAAGCACATCTAGTGACAGCGATAAACACACTCAAAATGCAATTTTTTATCCACTAGTGATGCTGCATATGAGCAGTCTGTTTTATTTCAATATAAGTATTACAATATTTCAAGTAAAAAACCACGTTGAAATACTTCACCAAATGAATTATTTCATAAAACTCACGGCAAGCCCAAAGCTGCGTCATGAGGAAAAAATCCTAAGCATAAACCATGAATTCTGCAAGATTTCTGTTCATACTTCAAACCCAAAAAACCCAGAGGTGATCCTATTGATATCAAACCCTCTGCAGGCGCACAACGCACCGGCCAGGAATGTTCCGACGGAGAAACTGCTCGTTACTGCAGATTCCCCCCATTCCCTTTCACAACGATTATGCACGTGGCTTTTCGCCATCGACACAGTATTTTGTGTTTTTGGGGAGTGACATCAGAGAGGTGGGGGGAGGCAAACACGAAGGGGCGAGGGGTGAAAGAAAGTTCACAGTAAATACGAAAATCTCTCTCCTATTTTTGATTGAAATGTGAAACCTAATCAAACATCAGTATCTAAACTAATCATTCAGCTCTAGTTTATTAAAAACTACTGTTTAGAAATCATTTTTAAGTAATGATAGAATCATAGAATGGTTAGAGTTGGAAGGGACCTCAAAGATCATCTAGTTCCAACCCCCCTGCCATGATATAAATGTTCATGAATATTAGTGGAAACAATCATTGATATCATGGTAAATATTGACAGAAAACAAAATTAAGGACATTTCTAGTGTGTTTAGTCTCTCCTTTACACAAAAAGGTCCTTCCATTTTTCAGAATGGATTCACCAACAAATTCTCTCAAATAGGGTTTGCATTATTTTCATATTGTGAAATATGACAAATAAAGCATTTATTAAATGCTTTGCATGCAGACATAAAGGAATTTAACATATTATATTATATTTATACTTATTTATCATATTGAATATACTCGAAACGAAAAATTAAGTTACCTGCAGGATTCTACACGTCCTTTGTTACTCTATATTCTAAAGTTCTACAGTTTTTTATTAGAGTAAATCTGGACATTCAAGGGTACAATTATCAAAAAAGGAATAAAAAAGGAAGTAGAAGAGAAAATATAAGAGATTGATAGTGTGTTTTACTGTTGGAGAAAAACATTGAAAATAATAGAAAATATAAAAGTCATTTTGTAGTCTATATATTTATGTCAAAAATACCATTTATTATTCATCAAACACATATTTGACATCGAGTATGATGATCCATATTAAGATGCTTTTATATTTTCCAGTGGAAATGCAGAGTTTTCCAGCACTTGCAAGATCCTTGTCATACACCACTGCGTGAAACTTAGTCACCTGCCCAGACTGGCTGACTCCCAGCAGAGCTGTTCCTCCTTTCTGTGCTTTTTCCCTGCTGCAGGAAAATCACAGACTGCACCTACACATTTGCCAGCAAGAAATTCTTCTTCTTCATCTTTCACAATTTCTTCTTTCTGTTGCTCACCAGCCTAGGCTGCGGCACCAAGGACACTGTTGCATCTTCCACAGCCAGGAGGAAATGGCCTGCCTCTTGTAGGCAGGGTCTGTACCTTGAGTTAATTAGTTCATTAGTTCATTATCTTCAACTCAGTCCAGCTGGCTAATAATGATTGGATTATCTTTCAGCTTCTGAAGTCTTAGATCTTCCTCTTCATTAGGCCACTCCTCTGACAAATCCAAACTGGACTGCAACAGTTGACTCAAGTTCAGCTGTTCAACAGGTGGCGTTTCTATCGGAATCACAGGGAGGTTACTGTGATCTCATGTACCAATTCTGTTAGATTTTTTTCCTAAGCAAAACACAGTGTTTAGATGATGTCAATCAATCAGTATAATGGAAGTGGGATCTGTTGGTCTTTTTTTTCTTTTAATACCCATTTTATTCTCAAAGATTTTTCACAAGTTTAAAGCAATCTACGTTCTGGAAGAAACCACCAGTCTATTGAGGAAAGCGAGCAGAACAGCGGCTTCCTTTTGATTGATAACGTATCTCATCTGGTAATTTGGTAAACTCTTCACTCAGCTTTTTATCAGTTCCACCATGCAGAAGCTGATGCAACGTCACCATCGTTTTTGCTAAGTGCTTAATACCTCTGACTTACACCAACTTTAAGAGCCGTGTGTCCTCGACACCCTGCAGAACCTGAGTTCCCAGAGGAGTGTCCAGAGTCTTACTCGCAGAAGGTCCCTTCTTGCCCTCACCACGGACACACGTGCCCCAAGGAGCACGGCCCCGTGCCCCTGCCGGAGCCCCTGCCTCCTCCTGCGCTGGCCCGAGACGCCCGCGAGGTTTAATATGGCCATACCCAATACACGGTATGAACGTCTCAAAGCAGAAAATCCCAGCTCTGTACTGGGATCTCTTCTTTGAGGAGAAAAATAGAGTGGAAGCGAAGGCTCACATAATGCACATACATATAAGGATTGAGTTAAGGCTGTACGTAACCCTAAATTTTTCTCTCGCTTCATTTTTTTGCAGCATTTATAGCCTGCCAATGTAGATTTGTGTATAAATAAGTATTACACGAACTGTGTGTGACTGAATTAAAGACAGAGCTCTCTGCATGATGAATAGGAGTTAAAAATATGTTCCATGTATCAGAGGAAGCAAAAAGGCAAAGCAAACAGATACAATAATCATTAACATACTACAAGTGTCCAAATGCAATCTGTGAGTCAAAACAGGAAAGATTTTCTAACATAATCAACTTAAAACTATAATGTAATGTAATGACGAGACCCAACGTACTGATGGAAGCTTCAGCACACCTTGCATTTCGACCCAACTGGCATCTCATAGAATCACAGAATGGTTTGGGTTGGAAGGGACCTCAAAGATCATCCAGTTCCAACCCCCCTGCCATGGGCAGGGACACCCTCCACTACACCAGGTTGCTCAAAGCCCCATCCAACCTGGCCTTGAACACTTCCAGGGATGGGGCAGCCACAGCTTCTCTGGGCAACCTGTGCCAGTGCCTCACCACCCTCTGAGTGAAAAATTTCTTTCTTATATCCAATCTAAATCTCCCCTCTTCCAGTTTAAAGTCATTGCCCCTTGTCCTATCTCAGGTTAAACAAATTCAGCATTATCTCAAATTACACCTTTACAGGCATTAATCTTCACACAGACCTAAACTTACTTGGTGATATTTCATATTTCCATGATGATGATTAATTCTAGGTATACCTTCGCTGCACTCTGAAGTGAGACTTACACTTGAGTACACAAACCACGGCTACCAAGGAGCTACCAGGGCACCCACAGAACTGCCAAGCTCAGCAGCAGCTGGCCACCGCAGAACTCACCCACCTTTTTGGGTAGGTCTGCACCCCAGACCTTCTGCTGCCCCAGCACCAACCACAACAGCCAAACACACCACAGCTCGCCTTCGACTGCGGTGTTGAGAGACCACAAGATACACAAAGGTTTGGTTCGGTATGAGCTATAGGCTTAGGAGGTTCCCTGAATCCTAGAGGAGAAACACACTGGATTTCATCTCCCTCTTCTTCTCGCATTTTAGAGAACAAGCATTATTCCCAGGTACATTCTGTTACCCTCTCTGCATGAAGTATGTATACACTACTTCTTACACACTGCTCTCATCCAGCACGAACAGATGGGCCACGTGGGAGGGAGTAAAAAACTCCTGCATATTACAGAAGGTTCCCAAACTTCATGTGCATGCCCACAGATTCAAAAATTAAAGTCCATGGGATTATTTTTGTTTTAAATACACCACTATCTAAACTAATATTAAACATGATAACGTAATTAAGTTACAACACTGTTCCAGAGCACAATTGTGGATTGTTTTGTCATTCTAATTTATGGTGTTTGAATTAAGTAGAACAGAATGCAACCCCACATCCTTCTGCAGACAAAAATCAGCAGAAAAAATGCTTTTGATTTGCTATTTCGTAGAATACTAACAAAATCCTCAAATTTTTCAACATTGTGTAGCACTGAAGGGGAGTTAAAAACCAAAATAAATAGCTAGTGTTTCAAGTATATTACTTGTTTATTTCGAAAGGAAGCGTATAACAAATGTGTAAGGAAAACCAGGTGTTAAGAGGCCACTTTACAAACAACACACAATTGTCAGAAACTACTCTGCTAATTTCCAAATAAAATTCTCACTTCACATGCTAACTCGAAGAATGATCAGCTGTAATTAATTCCAAATTGCTAGTGCCGAGTATAGAAAGTGACCTCTGGAAAATAATACTGGTTCACCACACAGAGACAGATAAAAAGATAAAAAGCAGACAGCCTGTTTTCAGAGTCTGCACATCATTAAAAACAAAATCCAGAAAACCTCTCTCAGCTCATTACTGAGCTCCTACCACTATGCCGGTGTTAGGAGCGCGGCACGTAAATGTGCTCAGCCGGGAGCCCCTCAGATGGATGCTTTCTTCTCTTCGGGGGTTTGGCTTCTTGAGTCTAACAGAAAAAAGACTTGCTTTTGTTACTAATTATTTTCTTTCAGGTAACAATTAAAAATGCTCAAAGATACACTGATTTCCTGATTGTAAAGGGGAGAATTCACACCAGCAGGCACAGGGAGAATGCGTACTCTACTGTGCAGAAGCTCTGCATCGGTTTTGCATGGTTTGCTTACTAAAACTCCACTGGAATGCCAGAGCAAGCTCAGTTTAATTGGACTGAAGCATTCCCATGTGTTTCCACCATGACAAGCATTTGTTACCAGAGCACTTTGAAAGTCTCCAAAAGGCACGATTTTGACTATCCAAGAGCCACATTAGTTCCACTGAAATTTAAGAGTAAATGTCTGGCATTTTATTCCCACTCCCAAGTGTTTTTCCTATTTGGATTCTAAACGTTACTCTGCTGTTGATGGAAATGCCAAGTAAACACCTACGCTTGGCATCAGGCCTATGCCCAGAAAAACAAACATCAGCTTCAACTACATTAAGTACAAATGGAACCGCAACCTCTTCCCCTTTCGTTTTACTACTCTTTGTAAACAAACGTAGCGCAGGGCACCAGTAAACATGATGGATTCTGCAGAAGGTATAGCAAAAAGTAAGTTAAATGACTAGCATATGTTCCTATATTAAAATGCTAGTATTTAACAACAAAAAACCCAAAAGACTAATGAAGCTTGCCTGTTTCCACAGGCCACTGATTACCTTCCTAGGAAGAGGGTATCTCTGTTTTGTTTTTTTTTTTTTTCATAATGTTTAGCAATGGCCCACGGTGCTTCCTATAGCATTTCTGTGAAATGCAGAACTTTGGGGTTCTAGCTCTATTGTTATGTCTACACTAAAAATTAAAGTAGGACTGGACTTCCAAACCAGTAAAACACATTTAAAAGAGCAATCTTGCATCTTAAAAGGTCCATTTTAATGTACCACTGCTTTCCTTCCTGGAAGACTCTAAATTTTTCCAGGTGATGAACTGATACCAGCTCCAAATTCCGTTACGACGTGGCCTGAGGTAGGTATGAGGAACAGCTTGCTGCCCCGCACACCTCTGCTACTTAACCCCATTCCTGACCTACAGGAGTTCTCACCAAGCATGATCCCTGCTGGAGGAGGCATGGAAATCAGTGCGAAGCCAACAGAACGTGGTCTGAACCAAGCCTTGACTTAGATCTTCTGAGAAAACAGCTTAACTTGCCAACTCACTGAGCTACTTAACTTCTCTAATGCGCCACGTGAACCTGTCTGCAGCTTCACAGAAAGAAGTTCTCTTGCCCAGCTGGCAGGATAACAGCTGGGAGGGTAAAAGCCCAACTGGGAGGATAACACCGATGGTACCTTAGTCTATAACTTCAGCTGTGATCCTGATGACTTCAGCTAAGTAAGGAGATTTTGACACGTTATGCATGCTGAAAAAAATTCCCACTGCTCTGGAAAAAATGACACAAGCATTGAGCAGCAGTGCCGCGGATAAAACTTGTCTGTACAGAAAAATGCACCGCTCGCTCTCGAGTCATGCTAAAACGTGGTGAACTCTGAAGGTAAATAGCACTGATTAAGCAACACTGCTGGGATATAATTCGTCTCAAAACAAGGACTATAAACAAGGTCTTAAAACACAAAGACAATAATCACATGGAGTTCTGGAAATGCGCATGGTTCCCTTTAATGACATCATATACAGAAGTGAGATTAATTAAAACAAATATAATTTTGTTCACATCCATATTTTGACTTTGTTTTCAGTATCATGGTGTTTCCAGCTGATGTTTTTGTATTTCACCGTACTGCTTAGCATGGTCAGCGGCTCACGCTCTGATGCACTGCGTTCCCTGTAATGACAGCACATTTTATCACCCCTAATTCCAGTCTGATACTAATGGTATCCACAGTAATTAGCCTTCATTACAGGAAAGCTTAAGGATGAGGAGAGTTCTTCTGTGGGAATATGCCCAGTATTTCTATTATTAATGACTTCTGGAATCTACTGGACCATAAGTAACGCAAATGATATTGCATCTTTTCATCTCTGCTTACAACTTCTTAATTTTGCTCTCCTAATGTAAATTTGTAACTGCAATACTGTGTAAAAAAAGGAGAAACTGTCATAAAAAGCAAATTGTCTTGGAAGAACGTGACCTCAAAACACAATATGAAAACACAGAAAACGTGGATGAACAATACCAAGCAGCTGGTAAAAATGAGTTACGGTGTGCTTATAGCACGAAAAATGTGTAAAAAGAAGTAGGCGTGTGCTTCAGATTGCATACGGATTCGATACGTCCCCACCTTCCTTATGGACACACAGGCGGGCAGAAGGAAGAGGGGATGCAGACTGGCACTACTGGGGCACACGGACTGGCACTGCTGGGGGACACAGACTGGCACTACCAGGGCACACAGACTGGCACCACCTGCACTGCAAGGGGCCATTGCCTGCAGCCCCCAGCAGCCTCCAGCTCCAGCAGAAGCAGCTCTCCGTGCCCCACTGCAGCAGCATCAACTCTTTCTCCTTCACCCCCAGGCCTCTGGCAGTCACGGGAGGCAATGCCATTAGCGTGACTTTCTGGGTTTGACACCCACGGGAGGCTGTCACAGCACCCGAACCAGACTATCCTGAAACAGATGCTACACTGACCCATCTGTAATTTTATCAGCTTCACCTTTTTTTCTGTAAGCCACGTAGTGTATTTCCATTTTTTCCAGTCTTCTGCTAATTGTGCCATCTTTCATTTCCCTACTATGCCAGTTTTCCCTATATCCCCTACAAAATGCCATCTACCTGCATACTCACCCTCTGCTACCCTTACGCAGTGCCTGGCACGCACACGCGCCACTTCTCATCTTAAAGAAATGGCCCAACCTTCTGTTCCTGCTTCTCTGCTGATTCTAAGGCACAGCCTCTGCTGAAAACTTGTCTTCTGCTTCTTTAACCACATCACACATAATTAAGACTTCCTCTTACAGAAATACAACCTCTTCTTCTCCACTCAGGGGTTTAAGATTCATGGTTTGATTTTTTATCACAACATTGAAGCATGACTTTTTCCTCGTTTACCCCAGCCAGCAATACCCCTTCAGGTGCACAGCTGGATGAGGCCCATCAGGGAAAACATCCACAAGGAAAGCATCCTTTGGTTCACACCTTTTTCACAACAAATCACAGTAAATGCACACAAATACATCTCCAACACACCTGCAGCGTCTGGCTCCATACAGAGTTGTCTTCCATTCCCACAATCCCGAAGAAAGCACAGGATGGATTCTAATCCCTTTTGTATGGCATCTTTAGGTGGAACTTCCAGGGGACAGTGTCTCAGATTCAAGGCTGTCAACGAAGTTAAGTTTCCTGTGAAAAGGACAGAATTTAGCAAACACAGAGTCACAGAACAGCCCAGGTTGGAAGAAACCTCCAAAGATCATCGGGCCCAACATTTCCCAGTCTGAATGACGAGCGAGTTTTCAGACTTACACGGCAGCTGAGTCAAAGTGAACAACTGGTATTTATTGTGTTACGATTTCTATGATAATCCCCATCATTGCATATGCAGATACGATACACTACCTCAAATTATTTATTTGGCCAAGTCTAGTGATTTTTAGAGCTACAAACAACTGATACTTTGATGTGCACAGCATTACTAACACCGTAATCCTGAGATTATTACTGAATTCCTGACAGGCTGTATTTCTCCTCTGAAATCTCGGCTATTCTGGACAGACTGAATTACATGGCAATGTTTGCCTTCTCCTTCAGAGTAACTCCTCAGAACGTTAAAGTTGCTGATTTGCTGTGTTTAACTAAGGCCACCCTCAGACGGAGGCTTCTGTGAGAAAATAAGTCAGAGCTGAAACCCAGTTCCAGAGTTCGCACCAGACCTACAGAGAACCAACCAAACGTGTATTCCATCACTTCACGTGCCTCTCATTGAAACACAAACCCATCACCTCTGCTCTCCAGCACTCCTGCCTCTTCCCAGCACGGGCACACACCTCGGAACAGGGCCAGGGATGCAGCGCCTCAGACGTTTTAGATGTTGGTTTCTGAGATGTGTCACATGAATTTGTGCAAAACAGACTTGTCATTCTTGTGATTGTTTGCATGCTTTTTCTTATTTCACCTTTTTTTCCCCCGTATATTCTGTTGCTTAATAGCTTTGCAATCTTTTCATGTTTATTAGATTTTTTATATTTTTAATTATTTAACTTCTCTCTCTAAGCCAAGATTAGTCTAGACAAAATGAACTTTCTCACAACAGCTTAGCTAACCAATACAACCCTCCAGCTGCTGTTCTTGTGCTTTTACTCATAAACTAATGGAATCTGTGGTGTGATAAATCAGGTTTTAGCCCTATATTTTTTTTTTTTCATATGAAAGGAAAGGACTTAAAGATTTTAAATTTTCTGTCTTTTCTTTCTACTGCATTGTTCTGATTTTCTGCTTCTGAAATCATTGGGTCTGTACTGCTTCTCACCCCCAGCCTCACCGTTAGCTGTTCTTGCCCCAGGAAACAAAGGGCCACCATCTCTTGGCAACCAACAAGAGAGGGACCTAACTCTTTAGCCACCCTAGGGCTAAGGAGCTGGTGCCTGCCGCAGCCTCCTGCGCAGCGCGGAAGCCAAGGCACGTGTGGCACAGGTTACCCACGTAAAGAGAAGAGGACTGTCAGGGTGGAAGTCATCTCTCACGTTCTGCTTGCTGCCTGGCGAAACGGGAACAAAGTGCAAAATACGCACAATCCATTTCAGAAATCAGATTCATGCTGATTATATTTATACATACTTATAAATTACATTTCACAGAAGTAAAATAAAATTAGCAATTTTCCCGTCCTAACTAGATTTGCAGAATTAAATAATACTTTCAGTTTTGACTCAAACAAAAGCACAACAGTTGGAATCTGTTAAATCTTTCAAAAAATAAATGTACCAAGTCTCTGAAAGAAAGGTAATACCATATTTTGTCCTGACATTTATTTTAGACTGACATATGGTTTATAATAATGCATTTAGGAAGTGCAGCATTGAAAACCGCACAGACAATCTCAATCCAGTCAATCGGAATGTATTTTTCATCCTGTACTGCTGGAGCCACACTTTAAATCTCCATTCCCAGCTTGACCATACAGTCTCATCTGCCTCACTTTCTACAGGTTGACGGCTTAAAACCCTGACTGTGTCTACCTCCTTTACTCATTACAGGATAAAAGAGTGTACTTGCTCTTCTAAAATGTTTTTGTAAAACCTGACTTGCAGAAATGACAAATACATTCCTAATGGCACAGCTATTTTATTCTAAATTACCAGTAATTAAAGCTGAAAGGAATGTTACAAAACAAATTTTACAATGTGATTAGCAGCTTCACTCGACATTACTTCTCCAGAAATGTCAACGCCAGCAATATTGAGAAAGCACACTTCCAAAGGCAGAATGCAAGGCAGCATGAGAGCAGCTGACGGCAACGAGCAGCTGAAGCAGGTACTAAGGTTCTCCGGGAAGCTGGGAGAGCAGAGGGCTTTTCCCAAGCACCACAAAGAGGACAACCGCTGGATCCTTCTGGGTCCATTCTCTGGGAAGAGGCACATGAGACCCAAGCGCAAATGGATTCTTCGCAGCAAGGAGACACGACGTACAACCAGCTACGTGTAAAACTACACCACAGCTACACAGGGAATCCACTGTGACGGCCTATTACTGCCATGGAATGCAGATTTGTTCCCATTTCACCGAAATGGAGAACGAATGCACCTAAAACATTTATTTTCAACTACATTCTGATTTTTCATTGTTTATCTGTTCTTTGGATCAGCCGCAGGGTAAGAGCTGACTGGTAACTGATCAGCAGTGTAAGAAAAACTGAGTTTTGCCATCCCAACACCTACAAAGTTACTTACTTGAGAGTTAAGGAAAATTCAGCTCAAATCTCAAAACCACTCAAAACTTAGATTTTTCCTCACAGACCATAGCTAGAACTAGAACTCTCCAAGATCCATCAGAATTATTACTCTGAAGCCTGCTAAAGTTGAACTCGAACTGAGAACCAATGAAAACAAGAACTGTCCGAATGATTAATCCGAAATTGCTCTGAAACGGCAGCTGAGGTGATTTAGAGAAACTGAGCAGGAATGGGACTGAAGAAATTATTTGTTGAAATCCCTGGGGAAACTTTTAGCTGCACATGTAACTGCCCCACGGGTACCACACGCTGGCTGCAGGACAGACGGATTGTTGTTTCACGGGAAGGGAAGTCCTGGAGGCAACGACGTGCCGTCAGCCTGCCAACGCCTCGTGGAAGGAGAGGACTTCTGAGAAGAGGTCAGAAAAGAGGAATTACGTGGTACCACAGATCAGGGGAAACATCCCAGGTGACTAACTGGCCAAAAAAAAAAAAAAAAGGCATAAAGAAAGAATTACTTGACTCCAAACTAAAATCACAAGAGACTAGCAGTGCTGTGTGTGTATTTATGTCACAGAGCGACAGAAGTGCACAACATTGAAAATCCATGTTTGCTGCACAGAGGTCAAATACACCGTTGTGTCATTATTGCTGTTGGTTTTGTGAAGCAATGTATCCACGGAGCTCACACACGGCCCTATCTCTGCCAGACAAGGAAGTGCTTCCCGAGCTCTAAACCATCACAGGGATCGCTGCCCATGTGGCACGGGTGGGAAGGAGTGCTGGGGTTTGGAGGCTTAGCAAATCACTCTGTTCCAACAAGAGTTGGAACTAAAGCCAGAAGTTTGCTAAGTGAGCTACGACTACCAGAATGCTTTTTCATACAGTCGTGATTCACAAATTAGAAAATCACTTCAAATAGTCATAAAACACAAATGCAGAAATGGAAGAGCCACATTATTAACAAGTAGAAACGGCTTTGAAAATGCACCTTGCAAAGAACTATTTGGGATCACAATTGGATTTAAAATAGTTGAGCATGAAGAAGCTGAATCTATTTTTAAACAGGAATGATCAAAATGAATCACACAGATGACTTCAGTACTGGAAAAATGAGATCTCTTTTTTATCCTGCTGAAAACCACTCCGGTTTGAACGTGATTCGAGCGCAGTGGGGGAGTCACACGGGCCGTGCAGCTACAGCTCGTGCTGCGTGACGCGGCACCCTGCAACGACTCCGCTTGCGAGCCTGGGAGGAAGGCAAACTGCCACTCCGCATTCCAGCATCCTTTCCAAAATCATTCACTTAAATTTTGAGCTGCATCACCTACTGAGAATCTTCATGCTTTAGAATTGTTCCTAAATCATTCTAAAGAACTCTTAGGGAGATGCAGCCATAAAATTACGTAGCTCCTATGCAACGCTTTCTTGGGTAGGCTTGAAGAGCTCTGTAACAGTATTCTTGTCTCCTTTTTACAGCAGAGGAAACTGAAGCATGGGCACCCTGGTGATTTATGCAAAGCCAGGTACCTTTCCTGACTTCTCCAACAAGCCATCAGCAGTCCTGGAAACAGAAGGCACGTATCCGAAGTCTCCCACAACACTGCCCACCCAGCGCACACTACACTGGAGTCTGAGATCATTTTTTGAAACATGTTGGCTGCAATGACTTTTTCATCTTTGTTAATTAAATTCAGAACACATGAGAATTCTGCCTGTCAGGTGAATCAGTATAAACCTGGCCACCAGCTGTTCTAGGAAGAGCCACAGGTGAAAAACAACTGGTTTGTTACCATTGAGACTTCTGCTCCCCTTCCAAAGATTTTTCATTCATTGAACAGGTAGCTTGTAACAACGACAAAAAAAAAGTTCAACGAATGAAGGCAAACATTGCAAACTCACTCCAGATCTAGATGAAAAACACGCTCAAGAACTGAAGACTAACAGCTGAAATAGAGTCATTATGGATCGTCTTCCACACTCATCTCTGTTTACATTACAAACTCTTTGTTTGGTATTGATGATGCCAGCACGACGTCAGAACTGGTGTTCTACTTACTACAAAGGGAGAAGACAAAGAATCACAGAACGGCCACTGCAGGACCGTAACTCTAATTTGAGTGCTGACACTGCCAACATTAGCTCCTACTCTGTTTCTTGATATAGGTGGTTATGATGGCAAGTGTACAGACAAGAGAGCAATGGGGAAGGGTAGGAGGACGAGTGGGCTGGGAATTAGCTCATGAAACATGATTTTGTCAGAAAAAGCCATCCTGTCAAAACATGACTGTTTTGTAAAAATACACTAGATTTTGACAACCTCTCGCAATGTCACAGCACAATCCCCAGGTTTTCTCCCAGGTGGTCTGCTCGGTAATCTCCTCAGGTCCCCGTGAGCGGAGAAGCCTGTGGCACGGGCTGCCTGGGACGTGCAAGGGCCTCGGGGTCTTGATAAGCACAGCTCTACTGCAGGGAAACGAGAAGCCTTTAGGAACGTGGACTAAGGCAACCCTTGTGTTACACCTACCACCCTCCAGCTAAGGTTCAAATCACCGTGCTGGTCCACATCCCACTACGTAAGGAGTCGAGTCTGGAGCAGCTCAGCTGCTGTGGGGCAGAAGGAGACACAGTTCTGCAAATCATGCGTATATACATACACACACATATATCTGTATATATCACATGGTGGCAATTGCATCATACCAACTACGAGGCAGCAACGCCACGGGCACACAGGCTCTGTCAAGGGAATAGATCATCCGAAGTACGGCATGCGGTAGGACAGCATCACCCCAGCACGACCACCCTGTCAGCCTTATCCAGGACGCTCACAGCTCTTAAAAGTACTGAAGTGGATGTGTGCAGGTGATGAAGGCAAATGCTGCGGAAAGTCCTGCTAGCAGAGCTGGCAGAGCGGACCAGCCTGGCTTGGGGCACCCCTGCTCATCAGGGTATCACTGCACCACTCGCTAATGAGCACACAGATGACTTTGGGAAGCCTGGCCGCAGCCAGCCTCTGCACATAAATACCTCCAGCCATCTGTCATCACTGCACTGCTGCCCAAAAAAACCTGCCCTGAAAATCCTGCAGCACTCTTCTCCAATTGCTGTGGCTTGAACAAAACCTCCAACACAGCAGGAACGCTGGCATCCTTTTTTCGGTACCTATCATCCACAGAGCCAGGAGAAACGGATAAATGTCACATATGGTAGGAAATCCCTCATCTCAGTACCGGTCTGGGAAACCTGTAACAATAAAGTACTACAGTAGAAGAGAGTCCTGATCTGGGATCTGTCCAGAAAACAGCATCACATGAGACAAGTTTCACCGCAGGAGGCCAGCATACTGGTGGCCCCTTCTACTTCAGGAGTCACGAGGATGTTTAAATCAGCAAATAATATATTTTTGATTCGGTCACTGCTTAGCTTGGGGCAGAAGGAGCAGGGTTATCCCAGGAACAGGATGCCTGGTGAAGCAGGGATGAACACCTGAGGCCCCCCGTCCTTGCCCAGCCTGGGCCACCAGCCGCTCCTCTCCAGCAGCCGACGGGCACGGCCGGGCTGCCGCGGTCGCCCAGTCCAACGCCAGTTTGAGGCCACTCCTCTGCGCTCTGATATGCTTTTTTCTTACACGTGTCGGGATGCACCGGAACGCTCCCTGTGCAGCGGGGCTGACGGCACGTGGGACCTGCTGGAGCCACAGCACCTCAGCCACAGGGGTGGCTGGTCCCGACGACACAATGGGGTCAGCCCGCGCGCAGCTGGCAGCCTCCAGCACCCTGCTGGTGAGCGACCCCCGCACAGAGCTCGGAAAGGCCAGAGGGGACCCCGGGCTGGCCCCACGCCGTGGGCAGCAGCCCTGAAGCAGCGGGGCCCCGGGGAGCTGAGGAGCGGAAGACACCGGTGCTGGAGGGCTCGGAAGGGGACCAGAGATCTTACTGGCAGAGATGTCAGCTCAGGGACACAGGCGGGTAAGATGCTTTATGTAGAGAGTACTGGAAAGTGACAACAAGTATGATGAAGTCCAGTGAAGCCTGGGAGTCAGCATGTTCTACCAGATGCAGCTGCCAAAACGTATGCCAACGTCTGACACCAGCTCTATGAGCAGAAGGAACCGTGTGGCCATCTTCCGTCCAAGCCACTCGTGGTGGTGACACAGCCCAGACGCAGCTCTGGAGGTTGGTCTCCCAGCACTACAGCAAGGAGCTTTAAGGCTCAGACAACATCAAACTGGGATAAAAAAATACCCCAACACTTATGCTCTGAGGACTCCAAGAGCCCAAGGAGTGCTGACTGGACCATCCCAGGAACCCATGCAACCTGCTCTGCTCTCCTTAGGAGCGTTTGATTTGGAAACACTTCTTATTTCAAAGTAGTAACTGCTCATGCAAAAAGAGTTAGTAAACTGAAGTTACAATCTGTAAAGACAACCTTATGTGTAAGAAACTGCTGTAGAAGTTCTCAGCTCTAATGACATTTAGTTATTTATGTCTTACTATGCTGGTGCTTGAGGTGTCTGACATCCAAGACATGTTTTTTACTTCATCTTTACTGAAAGAAACAATATTGAACATTTTCAACTAGAACACTACAGACATTTTAATAAAATGTTCGCCTCTTATCAATGAAGGCACTTGTTATAAATAACATATATAATTTTTGCCCCTCTCATAGCACATTTGTGGTAAATTAAAACCATTCTTTAGATAAACATCAAAGTATTTTAAGTTCTAACCACAGAATTAAACACTAAGAGCCAAAAAAGTCTATGATATCTTCAAAGAAGAAGTGAGTACTTACCAGGCTCTGCAGGCAGCTCCTTTATAGGATTCTTTTCTAAAAGCAGAGTTTTCAATTGCCTTTTCAACAAAACAGAAGAGAGTAGCAACTCTAAGAGCAAAGTTCATTTAATTAAATAGAAACACAAGAATATTTTCCCTCCTTATTTTTTTTCTTGCTTTTCTTTCCTACTACAGAAAGGACCCCACGAGGGAAATCCACACTTCTCCATCGCTAACATCAGCGCTGCAAAATAACACACCCCAAAGCCTCCTGCTATGACAACCCCAAGTTTGCATCTGTCCCATTTATTACACACTACTTCAATATTCAGTGTTTGATCTTTCTTTGCAAAGCCTGCTTATCACTTTAAAGTCTGATACTGACTGCTCCAATTATAAACACATCGTTTTCAGTTGTTTATAATTTTGCTGAGCTTCAACTGTCTGGCTTGTTGAGTGTGTTCCTCAGGCTAAATTTGAGCCGAAACTGCTCAGCAGTTTTTGATAATGAGATTAGAAAGAAATATGTCCTATTCGTATTTAATTTCACCAACTGCTTTTTTTAAAAAGCTCTAGTGTTCCTATTCTTGGAAGCAGTCTTGGAGCTCGGCATGGGTCACATACAATATTTATGGCATTTACGTCACATACAAGATAATATTGTTTTGATATATCCGAAAATCTGCTAACATTTAGACAAATCTGAAGCTTCTGAAAAAATGTCAGTATGCCTGTGCTCAGAAAACAATTGGTATTGTTTGGCAAGTAAAATGCCCAGAGCTGCTGTATGTGGAAGACCATACAGAAACCATACTTTATCTATTTTCTAATTTTCGACTGCTTCATTTTGCCATTTTAATAACATTCTTTTAAACAGCTTTTAATATCCAGCAACATATCAGATCAAAGGATATTCTATAGACGTGTTCTCCATACCATAAATGAAAAATTATCCTAGCAGAAAAGTTAATGGGTTTTTATTTACTAGTGTTGCAGTTTGACTTGTTTACTGTTAAAATTCAAGAAAACAAACAAGAAGAAAGCTTGCTAGTTTCTGTCATAATATTTCCTTACCTCTAGGGAAGAAAAACAAACCAAACATTCTGGCAGCTGCTCCACACCGGATAAACATTTGTGGCAATACTTAAAGCCATTGCAATTCAGTCAAAAAAACCCGAAAGCGCTGTGCTCACGTTCACATTTCTGAAGCAGAGTACTGAATTCTGTTTAAAGCAAACAACTCAGTGAAAGCAGCAGGAGGCTCCAGACTCCAAAATCTGAATTCCCCCCCGGAACCCCGTGGCATTTACGACCCTGTGCACGGAGAGCTGAGGCCCTGTGCCACAGCAAATGCCCGTTCTCGCCAGCTCTCGCCTGAACGATGTGTGCAGCGTGCCCTTGGCTGATCCCTGCCCAGCCCTACATCCCCATCTCGCAGAGATTTCTGGAGAGAAAAGTGTTAAAATGGTGCTGTCCCTCCCCGCACGGTGGGCTAGGCACCGTTTCCACAACCCAGGCGATGTTTTTTTTTTGACCTGGAGAAACTCTGCTCAGAATATCCATTAAAACCAGTGAAAAGGGTCGTGAACAACCTGAACGGTCAATCGACGGGGCCCCAAACAAGCACAATGTTTCGAGGAGTCTCTGCTCCTGATGAAAACTACACTTTTGGCTGCTTCTTGAAAAGGATACCCAGAGAATTTCCAAACATCTGAAAATACAGCTTATGCTCCAACACGTAACAAGGATAAAATGAAATTAGGTAAGATTCAGTGAGTATTTATGATGGGCATTTTCTAAAAGCTGAGCTGCTGTCCAAAGTCAGTGGAAAAATACGAACAAGAAGCAGCTTAATACATGTAGGGACTAATGAGGAGGAATTTTTTGAGGAAGATGCCCACAGAGAATGTCTTAATCTCAAACGATTCAACCACTTGTGCAATGACAATCATATAATTCACAAACCACATTAAAATACTATCAGTCCTGTCCAATTTAAAAATAATTTATGACAGCTGTATTTAAAAGACTTGAAAACATCATTAAACTTGACATTTTTCAGGTATTTTTAGAGGCATGACCTTCATTTACTGTATTTTTGTAATCACAAGTTGAATACATAATGACTCACAAACAAGTGATCTTAAAATACTTTTAAGCACCTTGTTTCAATCACAAGATGCCATGAAATTGTTTCTTTTTTTATTTCAGAAAATTCTGTAGCATATACTGCTCGAGGGATGCCTCCTTCTCCTCCCTACTCATTCTTCACACAAAGGTTTCTTTTAGAACCACAACTGCAAGCAAACCATCCTGTGTTGGTCTTTTTTTTTTTCCTTCCAGTAACAAAATAATTTCTTCGTTCCTGTTAATTACCATATATTGTGATTTGGGGTCTTCCACTTGTGGAGTGAGAAGCAAGGAATTGTCCAAGGACAATAAAAAAGGATGGTGAGAAGTTAGTTTTGGTGATCACGACAAGGTGAGAGCAAAGGCACTTTTTGGGGTCACCGCAGCGTGGTGCACTCGCTTCCCTCCAGCTGCACCGGTGACAGCCAATTAATCCTTCCAACAGTTAACGCCGCGTCAGACAACCATCAAAACCAGATTAATGGGTAACCTTCCTTGTCCAACCCGTCCTTCACTGTCACTTCGGAGTGACGTGAGGTCTGTAACTGTGGGTCCCCATTCTCACCTCACCTACAACACTGTGAAAACAGTCACCTACAGTCAATACAAGGAAATGGTGCAAAAGTTACACGAAAAGACTAACAGGTCTTGCATTTCTAAGGTTAAAAGAGTTCAGAAATTCACTATGTAATACTAATTGGATCTTTCAGCTCATCTGAGTTTTAGTAAACAAAATTAAGCTTATTTACTGCTCTCCTGCACTGAGGTCAACGTCAAACAAAAGCACATAGAAGTCTGACTGTTACAATGAAATTACAGTAAGGCAAATAGAAGAAGAATACAATTGTTATTAAATTATCTGTATGACCAATGATCTTACCTGTGGTAACTGATTCCAGGGGGAAGAGCTTTAACCTTGTTATAGTGGAGATCCAGCCAAACAAGATGTGGCAGCTTGTGAAATAAATCCTTGGGAATCGTTGATATGACATTTCTTTCCAGATGGAAGTACTAAGAGAGAAAAACATAAACATGTTTCAAATCCAGAAAAAGAGGGGCTGTTCCTTGGCACGCAGAGCGTAGAGTATGGAAACTGTAAACTGCTCTACGTTTTTGTGGAAAGAACACTGTTAAAGGGGATTAAGGGATACACAACTAAAAAATTACACACAGAACTGATTTATTAAAGGACTTTTCCTTATAAAAAAGCCCAGAGATTAAAGATCATCACTAAGAATCTGTAGCTTTTCCACTCATCTGACAAAGCAACTACCCCTTAACTGCTCTGTGCTACACCTGAGCCAAGGGTGCCAGAACTGCTCGTAGCGATTCACTCACCGTTATGTTGGCCAGTCTATAAATTGCCTCAGTAAGACGCTTAATATTTTTTCTGCTGACATCAAGAGCTCTCGAAGATGATAACAGACACTCTTCAACAGCTTTCCTCATCTCTTTTGATGAATTAGAACCAGACGAATTTCTCTTTTTGAGATGTTCATCTCCAAAATCATCATCGCTGCTGCTAAACTCTTCGGAGGAGCTGTCATCCATCTGTCAGCAAGCCCGGAATATCGACTCGGTAATTCAAACTGATCAGCTGAAGGCAAGTCACGAGCTGAGAAAAACAACAAAGTATTTTGGAAAGGGAACATACACCAAGCAAGATTCTTTTTTCTATTATTAATTTGCAGGTTATCCCCAGTGCTATGTATTCTTTGTACGACAAAACAGTCCCATGGTCATTTTCACATATATGTGCACTTGTGACGACACCATTTATCACGATACACGTTTGGAGCCACAGTAAACATGAAAAATCGCCCACCGGCCCGCATGGCGATGTCTCCCCACGCTACGCCACACGCAGGCTTGGCACAAACACCCACGCACATCTGTGCACTAAATGACCCTCCCAGCGGGGGCCGTCGCGCCGCCTCCGGGCTTTCCCCATCCCCGCGGTGCCCCGTCGCGGGGAACGGGCGCAGGTGCTGCCGAGAGCGGGTTTGCACTGGGAGGTGCTGGAAGGTCTCCACGGAGCCTTCTCTTCTCCAGGCTGAACAGCCCCAACTCTCTCAGCCTGTCTCCGTAGCAGAGGTGCTCCAGCCCTCGGATCATCTCCATGGCCTCCTCTGGACCCGCTCCAACAGCTCCGTGTCCTTCTTGTGTTGGGGACCCCAGAGCTGAAGGCAGCACTGCAGGGGGGTCTCAGGAGAGCAGAGCAGAGGGGCAGAATCCCCTCCCTCGCCCTGCTGCCCACGCTGCTCTGGGTGCAGCCCAGGACACGGTTGGCTTTCTGGGCTGCCAGCGCACACTGGTGGCTTCCCATTATTACTACTGACTTGTCTTCAAAGGGCCATGTGCACCACATCCCTCACCCCAATTAAGCAGTGTTGTTCACAGGTTTCCCTGTTCAGGGAGGTCACAGGGTGGGTGCATCCACAGTCAAAGGCACGAGCGGTGGGAAGGCCCCCGGCCCACCCAGGGAGCCCTCCCAGTAACGCCGCCCCATCGGGGCCGTCACGGGCTGTTGCTGCAGCGGTGGTATCCCCAGGGAGCCCCTGCACAGTGGGCTGCATAACACAAAGGTTGGCCAGGGCTGGTGTTGGTCCGAAACAAAATGTGTTCTCAGTTAGCATCATGGTAGAAATCCATTAGTGGGACATGAAGAGTACTTAATCTTACAAATCCAGGTAATTACATTCCCAGTGACCCAACCAAGTTTGATCAGCAGCACTAGTAGGGTTTAAAATACAGGAAGTTAATCTCAGAGTTTAGATACAAATTTTGTGGGGTTTTTTTTGTCTGACTTATACCGTGCTTATGAAACTAAATGAGAAAACAAAGCTATTTTAATGGGATTCCTTTAGAAGCTAGTAAGGAAATATAAATATTTTGCTTAATTTGTAGAAGAGAACCTGACACATTTTATTATGGTCTGTAACCTCAGATGCAAATTGCACTCTGTAGCAAAGAGCATCTCCCTAACTGTAAGGACCACCCCATGGCACAATACACAGCCTTGGCAATAATGTTGTGAGGCAAACGGGAACCTGCCCGTTAGATGCCACGCGCACACCGTGCCCTCTGCAGCAAGTACAGCTGGAGGCTGGAATGTCTCGGGTATAACGTGCCAGAGATACCACGTTAGTGCAAAGCTTTGAATCCATTAAATCCAGAATTGTCTTATCTCGGCTCACTTCAACAATCCCCTCATTTAGGAACTTCTGACCTCCAAGGACTATCCAGACAGGAGTCCGTTTTGTAGTAGAACACGGAGAACTTTGGAAACTTCCATTTTAGAGGAAATCATCCCTGAATTCTGAAAGAAAAACCTGTTGTCCTGCAGTTTTCTGCCGTTTTCACGGGAACGGCTGGCTTACCTGCAGAACTGAATAGGCCTAAACCTTCATGGTCGTTTTGTTAACGAGCCACGAGCTTCTGAAAAATACACCATTACCCGGGCAGAATAAGACAAAGCACCTACTCCTCCGCTCGAAGGCATCTCCACTTTGAAAATACAGATTCTGCTAATTAGGCTATTACTGCAGATTTTAAGAAAAAGCAGGTATGACTAGTAATTTTATTATGTTTTTCCTGGAATAGATTTTCTTTTAGGCTATTTAGGTGATTAAATCCTAATTATGAGCAACATTTATAAACCAGAGGGCAAAATTTATGAAAATTAAAAATGGATCAATGGCAAAGCTGTACTGAAAGAAGTGTTGCTTTGCATTTGTTTATGCAAAACTGAAAATAATTTTATTTAAGATGACGTAAGAAAAAACATTAGCATTGAAACCAATGACACCATTCCATTAATTAAAGCGGTGATAATTTCAGGCAGTTTTGATCTCAACATTCTGTTTAGAATTCTGTATCACAACAAAGCAACACTTTCATGGGCGTTTCAGGGAGAGAAAGTGAGTCTGGAAAAATGTCCAACTTAGGTAAATCATCTTAAAACCGGAGTTCCAGTGTTCCTTTTTCAAACCCAGTTGTCCGACTCGGCGTCCTCACCGGAGTTCTCTGCGCAGCATCGGCGCAGGAGCACAATACCGTTTCTTTGGCATGACAGTACCTGGGAAGGTTTTATCCTAACGAGAAGGCAAAAAGAAATAACAGCTCAAAAGTCAGTAACCATGTCCCTCAACAGGTTCATTTTACTTTTGGCAAGCCGGACTCCCAAGTGGCTGGCCGCTGCGTGTGCAGGTTGCTGAGCTGCCTCTGAGTTTCACACCCAAGGCTCACCCTGCCCAGCCTCTGGACTCCCGGCTGTTCAGCCACCCAGTTTCAACACCTGGGGAGCTCCTTTACAAATACAACCACAACAGCAAAAGGATCATGGAAGCTTGCATGTGAGATGGGAATGAGCACTATTCTGTACAGATTATTTCTGATCTTGGGGGATAACCGAGAGTTTCACCTTTCTGTATTGGGAGTTCCCTCCTAGAAGCAAAATCCATGCAGGGATTGAATGTACAAGGAGAAAACCATGCAGTGGCTGTGCAGACCAAAACATTCCAAGGGCAGGCTGCGGTACGAGCCTTCTCCAGACCTGGGGCGATCCTGACCCTGCATGCTGAAATGCAGCCGGGTCTCCATCTGAAAGTCATCCTGGCGACAGCGTTTCACAGAGAAGGGATGGCAGAACGAGGAGGATCAGTGACAGCCAAGACCTTGGGTGGGTTTGCTGAAGACCTGCATTTGTATCTTTCAACAAGCACAGGACCTGTTAGGACACTGAGAGAAGAACATCCCAGAGGTCTTAGGGTGTGGTTTTTAATCCTTCAGCTGCAGCAACACTGACATGACTGATGATGGACCAAAGTGATTGCCAGAGTACCTCCAAAGATGTACAGGTCTCTACTTTCGGACTCAGCTGTTTTGCTGGGCAAGAAAGGAAGAGTCACGTGTCTCATTTGACTGGATCACAAGAGTTTTTTCTTCTTCTTCTGAAGGGTGCCAATCTCTGAGAAGACCGAGCTTGGGCACTGATCTCTTGTCAGGACCTCAGCTGTTGAGTCTTCGTATAGAGGGCTCAGAATCAAGTATTCCAGGGCGGACGCTGAACCGCAGCCCTCCTGCCTCCCTAGTTCTGGTTTCCAAGACGCTGCCCTTCAAACGCACCGGTACCCACGGGACAGAGGGGGCTGCCCCCACGCACCACCATGCATTGCCCTGGCACTAAAGCAGAGCAGCCAGTTGCCTCCGACCACTCAGCGACAGCCTGGGTGGGCTCCTCTTCCCGCGTACCAGAGCCTCCCTGGGGCACCGTGAAGCAAAGCCAAGGTCTTTACACTGCTGTGTCACTGGTGACCGCTGCGCGTGTCCGTACCACCATCGCCCACCTGCAGTGTCACAGGCTGATGCGGGTGCCAGAGAGATCCTCACGCAGAGGAACCGTTTGATTGCAGACTTGGAGGGCACTGCATCACCTTATGGAGTTGCAGGTGGTAACTCAGCTTCAGAGAGAAGCGTCCAGCTTTTCCACCCAGCTACTTGTTCAGATCGGCAGGCACCTACGTTACACAAGTTTTACTTGCATTTGGCTTCAGATAAGTTAGGGAATAAAGTCTTTTCTCGTCTATCTAAAGCAAGAGACATTGGTTAAGACAAGGAAAGTAATTGCTTTGTATATAAAACTACTCTCTATAGCTTTATATAGATGTTTTTTTAGTACTCCCATAAGTGAAAGAACTAGATGAGTGAATTCTAAGAACGAGTCTTATTAAAATATAGTAACATATGTTCTTAATTTCTTAGTGAAACATTTGGTTAAGCTAAATAAATAGATAACATAAGCAGAAAAGTGAACAGACACCCAACTGGAAGAAACAGAAGAAAATGAAATGAGGCAGAAGTCACCAACAATTTCAAGGGCTGAATTGCTCAAGTAGTACCAGAAATAAAATCACTTTCAGAGGATTAAGCAAGAGAAAGCATTATGGTATGCAGCAAGTTAAGCAGGATATACATTTCACACAGTAAAAGGCTAAACCAAGACCAGCAACTGAAGTAGCACACGCTCACCTCGACTGGTCCAGGGGAAGCAGTTTGGCGGAGAGGGAGGCACTTGTATTGCTCCGTGGGTTTTGCACCTGCTGGAACAAGGCATGTGGTCCCTCTGCGCCGCAGCTGGCACCGCGGACTCGGCAGGAGCCCTGTGCTGCAATGGAAGGTGTGACCTTTCCACCAGCCTGGGCAAGGTTTTGGTTTTAAGGTTCTATGACAGCTGTTCCGCCTGTTCACGCGTACCGCGGGCTGCTGCAGGTGATCCGAATAGGAGGCGGCTGTTAGTTAACTGTGGTGGTGTTAAAAGACTTGGAAACAGCTGGATCAGAGTGATTACCGTTAGCATCTTTAAAAATAGAGTTGGCACTATTTACAGAAACACTAACGATAGGAAAATACGTGAAATTTCCCCCTTAAGTAGTGTTTATTGAAAGAATTATGTGTTCTTTTAGAGGAACCTTTTAAAATAAACATAGGTTTTTCGCTGTAGGCTTTCTTCTTGCTGAGGAAGGCATGTGAATTTTAAGAATCACAGTGATATTCCTTTCATCGTCTTAAACATGTTGCAATTATAGCCTTTATATTCAGTAAAAGGCTTTTATAGGAACGCAATATCATGGTATATTGCCTCCCTTGTTTCTATGCCTAAATTAGGAGTGTCTGATGTTATTTGCCTCCTTTGCAGTTTTATGATGATTGGTAGGATTTTTGTTTAGGAACAATTTTCATCAGCTCACTGAGAACAGATAACCGTAAAAAATGTAATGCCACTTCAGGGAGTTCTTTTTTATTGATACTGGTTTTATTCAAGATAACTTCACCAATACCAGGGAACTCTATCCTGATTTCCACTGATGAAAGAAGAAAACAACCACCATCCCATGCAACCAGTAAAAAGACAGAAAGGGAACCATAAGTAACAGCTACCAGTAGAAGGAAACATGAAGAGGTAAACTGCAGGATCCATACTGTGTAATTGAAGCGTGAAATTGAGAAACAAAAATTAAAATATTCTTTTTGGTTTCCCTCGTACTAATTTTGACACAATATAAAATATACAGCTGACGATGCCTGGGAATGAGATGATCAGTCATTCCTCAAAGAATACTCATTCACTTGCAGAATGGAGGTGTTTGAGAACAATTGGATGAAATAATTTCGGATACAAATCCTTTGATTAAAAGAATAATCCTGGATTTTCATAAAGAATTTATTTGGCCTGTCCTAGATTAGAACAGGTATCACTTCTCCCAGTTAAATGAACGCACGTTGGCTTTGCCTGTTGAATGTCGGAGAGATTTTGATGAGACGCAACATAGGTGGCACCGACTAAACAAAAGGCCAAAGAGTTTGGTTCAGCATATGTAATTCCATAAACTTAGAGACGATTTCATGGCTGGTGAAATGAAAGAAAACCCTGATATCTTGGAATCCTTGAGGAAAGAGAGAATATGCAAAAGTAAACACAGATGGGAGAAGACAAACTCTTCCAAACATAAGAACAGCTGCTCTGCCTTTCGCAAGTGTCTGCTTACCCCAGGTGAAACAGTCCGGCAAGGCTCATCCTCCCGAGGCTGCAGCAGGGCTATTACGTGGCATCTTGTCTGTGGTCTAGTCAGTGGGCACATACGCTTCGGTCAGCTGATTTTCCACCCTCACATGCCTTGAAGCACAATATATACGGATGTGCTTCAGGTTCGAATCCATTTCCACAATAAGCGACCAGGATGATGCCCAGCTTGGAGTGCAGGTTACTGTGCCTGCTTTGCAGGTGTTGGACCATCTCCTCCCTGCAGCACAGGCATTAGCCAGCCATCGCCAGGTGGGATGGTGGACTAGATGGACTTTGCGCGCTCTACTGACCACAGCAGTTCTGGTTTGACAAAGGTTTTTCTCCTGCTTTCCCCAGGAAGAGCAGAACCTTCTCACAGCTTTTCTTTTTTTTTCTGAGTTAAGAAAATCATCGGATCTATTGTATGTTAACAGCTTCCAGGACAAACAGACAGGCATATAGTATTCCCAAGACTTTCACTAATAAAATGCGTAATTGTCTCTTAGTAAAATATAAAACACAAAAAGAAGAATGGAAAACAAAAGAGGAAAAAAATTTAAAAAGGAGTAATGAGTTCTTAGTGGTTTCAAGAACAGTCTCTTCCCAATAACCTCTTTGGTCACCCGGCTTGCACATTTCTCCCTTAGAAGTGTAGCTACTTACATCCAAAGATATCTTAAAGGATAAATTATGGCAAAAATCAGCTTTTAACTGAACTTCCTCATTTCAAAACCAAGTGGATCTCTGTTTCCCTGGAGACCAGGATATGTAAGAAAGCAGAATTTTCTCTCCATTTCCCTTTCCTCTGTTGGACCACTGTAGAGCACTTTATGTGTCTCACTTTTTTTCTGCTGCAGGATTAGTCCAAAAAGGCCATTACTGAATTACTGAATTACTGAATTACTGAATGGACTTTTTCATAAGATGGCTGTGATTGTGTCACTGTGGTGGGTTAATCTGCATTGAGACTCTTGAGGCGATCAACGTTGTTCCCTGCCCGTTACTACGCTGGTTTTGAACAGTGCTATCAGACGTGTGTGCCCACTGAACAGAAGGGGAGCCCTGTTTTCAAGCTGTAGAAATAGAAAATGGATACGATTCTCCTGCAGAAATAATGCAGACCTGTCTGCTTGAACCTCCAGCACGCTCACACCGTGGGTGGGAGCAAACACCGTTGTCTAAGAGAAAACAGGACGGCTACGGTTGGTATTTTTGGCACTGATGTTGTGCCATTGTAAACGACTGTGCACGGGCAATCGTGACCCAGCATCCTCTGGTTCACAAACTGATCCGAGACGGTGGTGAGCATTTCATCCTTCTCTTAATTTCTGTGGGAATAGAGGAGGAGACAACAACTGAATTATTTCAGACTACATGGAGAGTTAGAATTGGATTTTTTTTGCAATGGTGTTAAAATACTGAAAATGGAAAAGCTCATAGAACACCATTTGTGCTAAATGTTTGCAAATCAAATGCAAATTTCACTTTTCCTAATGAAAGCAGCTGTGACAGTATTGCCCAAAGGAAGGACCACCTCTACGTGATTTAATGCCTGTATAACAAAACCATGTTTGATGACAGTGTTGTTTTTCTCCCCTTTTCCTTCCACGCACTCTCCAGAGTCAATGTTCATCTGTCTCTCATTTCCCCTCCAAGACGTTCTCCTTTTCATCATTCAGATGTTGTCAGACATGACTTAAGATCACAAGCAAAAATACTGTTTTTCAAACTGGAACATCATGAACAGTTTGGATAATCAAAACGTAATTTCCAAGGGCAAAATACAGCCAAATACCATTGTTAGTGGCCCAGATGCTTTGCCATGCCATAGAAGTCTGGGGGAACTTTTCCAAACTCTTTTCCTCTTATCTCTTGGTTCTGCCATCTTTATTGGTGGCAGTTCAAAAGGCGCCAGCACGGCACAACAGTCTCCAAATACCAGCTTTGGTATTTAGAGTAAGAATACCCTCTCCCAAATCAAAGCAGAGGGTGAAAGTCAGATGAATTTGCACCGGACAAGAACCGTCCGATTCCATTAATGGTAAACCTCACCCAGTTTTCTATTCAAGGCAGCATTCTCCCTGGCAATTTCAGAATGATAATTTAGATTGAAACGAGGCTTAAGTTTCAAGCATGGCTCCTTCTTCCTGTAGAACCCCACGGCAAAGTCCTTGGCTGTCGTGCTGAGTAATGAGCACAGGACCAAACTCCTGGCAGCTGTCAGGGCAGCTCCTGCTGTTTCATTCTGAGTAGGGAAAAGCCTCTGTAATTAGGGATGGGTTTAGATAGCTGACAGTTCTTCCCTTAAAAAACAAGACTCCAATTCTGATTGTCTTGGCTATGCAATAGGTGGGCCTCGTAAACGGGCAGACCTCATTGTGAGGATGACAGCAAGATGATCATTTTCTTGGGGTTTGTCAGGACATGTATGTGTGCCTATGGCTGACTTCCTAGAAAGTGGGAGTAAACAAGAGGACCTAGTTTTAAATAGTCTGTGTTACATCAAGAATTTCAAGCAGCACTTAGTCAATAGTGCTCTGAATAACACTAAAAATACCCAAAACCAACTTACAAGGCCTTTTCTTTCTCTCCAATTCAACTGGTCTTTGTGAAGGTGAAACTACTTATTACATTTCTAATGAAGCAAAAATTAAACAAAGCCCCATGCTGCACCTTCTTCCGTTTCCCAAGTAAAGGAGTCAAGAAATGTGGCGGAATGAAACCCTCCTCTGGTATTGGGACCATCACATCCTTATTTCCCACTCTTTTTCCTACACTACATCTTGCAAACTTCTTGGAAAAAGACTAGGATTCTATGCTATGGATTTGATGGTCCAAATATTAGTGGAGAATGAGAGGCAGATGACGACTGAATGGCAGATAGGCTGAAGCCGTTCAATGGCATCTTTCATACTTTTCCTACAGAACATAAGGAAAGAGAAAGGAAGGAGTGAAAATTGATAGCTCAGAGATTTGTAGTATATTTAAAAACAAACCTATCCCTAAACAAAGCAAAAATTACTGTCTTGTGTAGAAATGTTCTATCTTTTTATTTGAGAGCAATTCTCTCTGATTCCTCAAAGAAATTTTCTTCAAGGACTATTCTTTGCCTCTGGAAAACTGTTCTTAAATTACACCCTTCAATTGTAATCCTTTTACAACTTCCAGGCTCTTTTAAATAATGACTAACTCCTAGCAAATTTTCTGCAAAGAGTACAATAACTAACATATCCATTTCAAAACATGCTCTGAAAGAAAACAGCATAAATTTTAAATTAAAAGTTAGGAAGCGGCATCTCAGAAAGGATGAAAGTGCTTGCTGACGGTGTAACAGATACAACCCAATGGCTACAGACTGCCGCTCGCCATGACATTCCCGATGTCGTCTGCTAACACTGTAAGTTATTTCTGAGAAATGCATTTAATTAGCCATTCCACGAGACATTCCAAGTCAACAAGCCATAAAACCGGCGTCACGAGCGTGTTACAGCTCAGCACTCTGCGAAGCCTGCGGTGACTTGGGATGAATTCTTTTCCTGAGGAGCGCTGCAGCAATCCCGAGTTTTATCACCGACGAAAAGAGCAGGAGCTCTCTAGAGCTGGTGAGATACATGCCCCGATGATTTGGGCAACGCGGCTTTTCCATGACAGTGCTGCACAGAACGCAACGCAGCGTGAGGCTCCTCGTGAGAGCTCGCCCTCCCTGGGCATGAGCAGCTCCTGGCAGGACGGAGCTGCCGCACACTTTGCTCTCCGTGTGTTGTCAGGCTGTTGGCGAGAGCGGCTGTGCGCCGCGCTTGTCTCCCCGCTGCTCCAAAGTAAAGTTGCAGGCCCAGTAGTTTATGGAGGAAAATACGTTTTCTGGATGTACTTCTGGGAAAACGAGGCATCTGTATTGCTGTCTGTCTTACAGCCCTGGAGCAAGTCTCGGAGGCTCCGGTCAGTGGAGCGAGGGACTCGGCAGTGCGGCGGGGAGGTGCAGTTTTGAGAGGTGGTGGAATATCTGGTTCTGGGGCTCCGCTCCTCCTCAGGGCTGCCTGCACGTGCTGCTCCCTGGCAGCCACAGAGCCCGGTGGCTGCGGGTCCCCCAGCTCTCCTCCAAGCTGGGTTGGTTCCCCACCACCTGCTGAGGTTATCTGCAGAGACCGGCCCGTGTGCTGGCTGAGATCACAGAATCACAGAATGGTTTGGGTTGGAAGGGACCTCAAAGATCACCCAGTTCCAACCCCCCTGCCATGGGCAGGAGCACCCTCCACTACACCAGGTTGCGCAAAGCCCCATCCAACCTGGCCTTGAACACTTCCAGGGATGGGGCAGCCACAACTTCTCTGGGCAGCCTGGTCCAGTGCCTCACCACCCTCTGAGTGAAGAGTTTCTTCCTTATATCCAATCTAAATCTCCCCTCTTTCAGTTCAAAGCCATTGCCCCGTGTCCTGTCACTACACGCCCCTGTCCAAAGCCCCTCTCCAGCTTTCCTGTAGCCCCTTTAGGCACTGGAAGGTGCTGGAAGGTCTCCACGGAGCCTTCTCTTCTCCAGGCTGAACAGCCCCAACTCTCTCAGCTTGTCTCCAGAGCAGAGGTGCTCTAGTGCTTGGATCATCTTCGTGGCCTCCTCTGGACCCGCTCCAGCAGCTCCATGTCCTTCTTGTGTTGGGGACCCCAGAGCTGAACGCAGCACTGCAGGGAGGGTGTCTCACATGAGCAGAGCAGAGGGGCAGAATCCCCTCTCTCAACCTGCAGATCTCCTGCCTGAGGGCTGTGCTGGTGCCAGCAGTGGGGCTGGGTGGAGAAGTGACATCCCTTCACGTGTACTGAAGAAACTCGGGGATTTCAGCGCGTCTGTGCAAGGGCTCATGTTCTGCCTGGGGAAGGGACAGAGGTTCGGACACTAATTATTTTCCTAACTTTTGTTTGGTTTCTTGCATTGCATCCATTGCGGTCATCCGTCTGAACCACCATTTCAGGCCTAAACTACCAACCTCAGGGATGTTTTTCTTCTCTGTGTTGAAACTTCCCATTTAACATCTGCAGACACAGTGCAGTAAAGATCTCCATAGCGAGGAACCTTCTGAAACGCTGTGGAATCTTTATACAAGAAAAACATCGATTTACCGAGCTACCCACTAATGTAAATCAAATCCTCATTGGATTACAATAGCCGGATAAAAATCCATGTGGCTCTCTTCACATGGATGAGATTAAAAACCAGTAGCGAGCACCAGTGGCTGGTTTAAAATGAGCTTTGCACTTTCATGGATAACAACCCAGTGCTGGTAGGAGACTTGGCCACGATCTGATCTGACCGCCCTCCCTGCTGGCTGCGATGTTCATGCACGAGTTTAAAAACAACAAAACCGTGCGCGACCCAGAGCTGCCGGCACCGACCAGCCGCTGCGGCGGCGGCAGCGGGGGGCGCCGGGGCAGCACCGGTCCCCCCGGGGCCGGGCCGGGCGCAGGGAACCGGGCAGGGCGGAGGGCGGCGGGGAGCTGCCGTGCCGTGATCGCACCCCGCGGCGCCGCCCCGTGCCACCGCCGCCCCGTGCCACCGCCGCCCTGTGCCACTCCACCGGCCAGAGACCCGCGCCCGCCGAGCGCGGCTGCAGCAGAGAGCGGCGCCCCCCGGGGCCGGGCCCCGCTCCGCAGCCCCTTCGGCCGGGCAGGGGGCGGGCGGGGGGCGGGCGGGGGAGGAGGGGCAGGAGGAGGCGGACCCGCCCCCTCCCCGGGCCCCGGCCAGGCCCGGCCGCACCTGCGGGCGGCGCCGCCGCCCTCCCGCCGGCCGCCGCCGGGGGCGCTGTGCTGGGGGCGGCGCGGCCCGGCCCGCCCCGCCGCCGCTCCGCTCCCGCCTCCCGGCGCTGCGGCCGCCCGGCGCGGCTCGGCTCGGCTCGGCTCGGCTCGGCTCGGCTCGGCTCGGCTCGGCTCGGCTCGGCTCGGCTCCGCCCGGCTCGGCTCGGCTCGGCTCGGCTCGCTCCGCCGCAGCCGCCGCGGGCAGGAGGACGGGAGGCGGCGGCGCCGGGCGCTGCCATGCGGGCAGGCGGCGCCGGGGCGCGGGGCGGGTGAGGGCGGCGGCGGCGGGGGCTGGCGGCGGCTCGCAGCGCCTGGTGCCGCCCGCGGGAGCCGCCGGGGCGGCGGGGAGCGGCGCGCAGGGCATGCCATCCGCCTCGCCCCGATGTTTCACTGGAGCAAGTGGAAGAAGAGGATGGGAGCGAGCGCCTCCTCCTCCAAGAGACCCGTCTTCGACGAGCGGGAGGACGGTGAGTGCGGGCCGGGATGCCCGGGAATGCCGTGCCCCGGGATGCCCTGCCGCGCACCTGTTGAGCCCCGCTCCGGTCAGTCCCGGCGGATCCCGTCGCGTCCCGCCCCGGCGGCGCTGCCCACCGGCGGGCTGCGCGGTGCGAGCGCGGGGAGAGCGGGCGGCGGCTGGGGCGGGCGGCGGGGCCGTGGCCGTGCCCCCGGTGCGGGTTTCCCGGGCGGGTCTTGCCTCCCCGCCGGGCGCGGGGGTCGCGGAGCCCCCGGCAGCGCTGCCCGGCAGCGACGGGGTGGCCGTCGTGAAAATAACGGGTAATTTGGAAGCGGGCAGAGAGGGGGCAATGAAGTTTCAATCTGCGTAAGGAAATCCCTGGTTTTCACAAGTAACGACCAAGTGCAGCTGGCCATCGAACTTCTGAAAACTACTTGTCATTGCGAAAAGGCTGCTTTGGGCTTTTTCCCCAAGATACAAGATTGTTGTGGTTTTTTTGTGGTTTTTTTTTGTAGAAATATACCATGAAATATTGCAGTTGCCTTCGACTTCTCGGATGCAGGGTGAAATTTCAGCGAACCAAAGGAAGGAAAGTTTGACCGAGGGTGCGAGAGGACTTGGGAGAGGCATCAGGCCAGCAGACGGTCTCCTGGGTGCTCGGGGGCTCTCCCGATGTACAGAGAACGCTGCATTGGCCCCGGGACACCAACCGGGCACTGGCAAAATCCCCGCGTGCTCAGCGTGCTGGGATTTTGCACTAGATAAACTTGAAGTTAAATATATGTGTTAATTCGAGCCTTCAAGGCGTGGTGATGTTCCAGTTTACCTGAGCGCTGGGTCTGCTGGCGTCCCCCTGGTGAGGGTGATCAGACCTGAGTCTGTCTGTACTGCTTCTGGCAGCTGAAGGGATGTTAAATCAGAAAAACTTTTCCTGGAGAAGTAGCTAGCTGATATCGCCAGCAAGTATTTATGAGCAATTCAGAGTGTGACATTGGATTGTTAACCCTTGCATCTTTTACTACAGAAGTGTAGAGGAAACATCTGTTAGGATTTCTGACAGCTCACTGCGCAAGGGCTGCGCGGTGGTGTGCCTGAGATGCACATCAGAATTGCTGTTGGAAGGAACTGCAACATCCATCCAACCCCCCCCCCATCCCTTTGTACTAGCGGGGTGCATGAGACGGGGTCGATGGGGCTGCTGGGTGGGGACCGTGCCGTGGGCTGTACCAGAACTTTGTGCTCGAAGTGGAAAATGTGTTTCACCTTGGATGTGGTGGGTTGGCAGGAACAGCGAGCGACTCAAGTGAAAACGCTTAAATTGAAGGCTTTGCTGCATAATTCGGAAAGCATTTCATTCTGAACTGAGCCTCTGTACAGCCCATACAGGGAAACTGAGCTTGGCAGGTGAATGACCGTTGACAGAAACCTGGTAACATCTCATAAGGCATTTCCAAGCAGTGCTTTTGCATTAGTGGAGACTTATTAGGACGTTACTTTCTTAATATTGCCTGCTTTTTCATCGTTGCTTGTTAGTGTGTGCTCAGAGCAATTACAGTGTTGTTCTGGTGAACTCCTATTTACTGGCACATCATGGTTGCTATGGAGATCTCTTAAGACATTCCAATAACTTCCTTACATAAAGAAGCCAGTTAATACTTTGGTTTTGTGTGTGACATAATGTGGAAGCATTACTAGTGCTGACAATTTAAAGTTAAATAAGATTTTTTTAAAAAGAGAAAAAGATGGGTTGATATATGAAATTTTATCCATAGGTGGTTCCAACTGATGGATATACAAGAATGAGCCTGATTGTCTAAATCCAGTGGTTAATTCATTTTAATTATGACAGTGTGTACGTAAATAGAAGGTTAACATTTATTCTACTGAGCAGTAACACAAGTATTTACTCTCAGATAAATCAAACTCCAAATGTGTAGATCTTTGAGGCAAGAAAACCTTACAGTCCTCTTGCCTGCCTTCCTCGGGACTGGTTTCAAGACTTTACTGAATTACTGCCTCAAGTCAAACTGGGGTGGCTAAGCCGGAGCGTGGTGGGGTTTCCTGGGGTGGGCAGTAACGCACTGGCTCTCGGTGTCAGATGCCTGGCCCTGGAGGATTATCTGCTCTTAACCTCACGGTTGGAAATTGTCCTTTCTCTCCAGTCTTGGTGTAGCGGCGCGCTGGGACCACGGCCACCCGGCATCCTTGTCAGTGGGTTGCAGGGACTGAGCTTTCTGAGTCCGTGACTCCGAGGGTAAACTTCCTATTCCTGAGTCTGTCCTGTGGATCTTCTCTCAACCTTCTCCATTTTTTTCAGCATCATTTTTGTTAGTGCTGGGACTGGACCCATTGCTTGGGCAGGGATTGGCCCGGGGCAGGTCGGTGCTGCTGCTGCCCGCGTGCAGCGCTGGCTCGTTGTCCCTCTGGTAACAGGGTGGTGTGGAGCTGTGCTATGGAGAGTCGTGCCCGAGGAACAGCTGTCCTGCTCCCTCCTCGCTGCCCTTCCTGCGTGCTGCGTTCTTCTCTGCCCGCCGATTTTCCCCAGCCCAGGTCATGTCTCTTGACCGTGCCAGATCCGGGCCAGGTGCGACCGGTCCTTTGCATTTCGGCTGAGCTGCAGCGGGGGCAGAGGGGCATCTGCGTGTTTCTGCCACGCGCCTGGTGCCGTCTGCTGCCTCACGCTTGCCCATGCACCCTTCGGAACGTTTCTGAGCGTTTCAGAGTTGGGATTCAATGAATGGAAAAGCTGATGGTGAAAGGAGAGTGTCTGTGTGTTTTGTGGGTGCTTCCAGGAGGCTCTGGGACGTGAGAGACAGGTTCCCCGCGCTCGGTGAGTGTCGGCTTCAGCCGGTTCCGTTTACACGGAGAACTCGGCGTGTTGAGGAGCAGCTGCATGGCATCAGTTGGGCGCCAGCTCCAGCCTGTCCAGTGGGGGATGCTGCCTCGAGAGGCCTTTCTGACAGCTTGTTTTTGGCGAGGTTTGTCGTGCGCTGTTTCTGAACAGAAAGCTAATGAAGGAGACCTTGGAAAGTTGCAGCGAATTGTCCGTTTTCCATCAGGAAAAACAGGCCTTTGTCTGTAAGGGCTTGTTAAAGTTTTCTTATTTATACTCGTAAAAACCTTTTAAAAGCTTCTTACCTGGTCAGAGAGTTGGTTTGCTGGAACTGAAGGCAGCCCAGTCCGAGTGCCAGCGCCACTCTGCCGGTCATGAGCCATCGGCGCTCCGCGGCACGGCCCGGGGCGCTGGGACGTCTCGACCCACAGCCGCAAGGCTCATTCTTCACATGGGCAGAAAGTATTGTCTGTTGTTCTGGGAAATGGCCAAGCAAGTTTTATTGACACACCTCCCTTTATTTATCTTATTTTTTATACTAAACGGGGAAAACCTGTCATCATGAAGCCAACGGGAACGTTTCAAGCCAAATATTAAAAAAAGCTTTTAGCAGAGTTGCAAGGACTTGGGAAACAGGGCGCTCTCACGCTTCGTGCTGTTGGCGTTGCCCACAGTTGTGTTACATGAGCAGGGGGGAAAAACACAGCACAGCAGATCTTTATATGCAGCTGTATCGAAAGAGGAATTTCCAGAGTGGTTGTGGCTTCTCCTGAATCACAGTGGCTTGCTAAAAAAGTGTGTGTAAATATACATGAGAATATGTAAAGCCATCTGGTGCTTTCTGCTGAGCTGTCCCTTCCTTCGCTCGCAGCGAGGCGAGTGGTCGGGGGCTTTCCTGCCTGTTCCCTGACACTGAGGTAGGTCTCCAGCTGATTTACAAGGTTTTAATGCTGCAGCCCAGTTGTTTTCGTCGTGATTTTGTCTCTATCACTTCTTTACCCATCCTGTATTTGACTTGCTCTGCCGGAGCACAGATGGCTTTTTGCAAGGAGGTCAAGCGCAGTCTCCTGCATTTATCCGACTTGCATCAAACTCAGTTTTCTTTTAAAAAAAAGTTCCCAGTTTTGCAGCCCACAGGTACAGCTCTTCCAGTAAACCAGTCTGACTCAAGCGCGTACTCAGGGTTAGCCTTTGGCCAGGTGAAACGACTGTGAGTGGGTTTGTTTCCCCTCTCAGGGAACAATCTCAGTTTGAAATTCTTTGGCTCAAGTGATACTGGGAGGAGGCATCAGACTGGAGTTCGGGAGAGCAAAAAAACCCAAGTGCAAGGGCAGCTGGTCGTGTTCAGGGGGATGCGCGGGGCGAGGGCTGCTGGGGAGGAGGGGCAGCCCTGTCCTGGGGGGCTGTGGGGTTTGGGGGCCGTGGGGTGGGTGAATGCCCCCTCTTCACTGGGGGCCGGGCTGCCCCGCAGCTCTGGGCCGGCTCTGCCGTGGGGCACCGTCCTGCGGCTGGGCCAGCGATGCCCGCGGCGGCGGCGGCTGCTCTGCCCCACGCCTGCGCGTGTCGGTAGATGTGGGGCTGAAACTTGTGAAAGAGCCGCTCTGCGATCGCCCGCTGCGAGCTTCCGAGCTGGGAAATGCTGTTCGGGAAAAACATGTTTTGGTGGTGAAACAAGAAAACTGTCCCACGTCTGGGTGATGCTCTCCTCGCGCTCCGTCCCTGAAGCGCTGGGCTGGGTGCTCCGGAAGCCCGAGCAGTGCTGGAGGGACAGTCCCTGCTCTGCCTCTGCACCGTTCTCATCCTCGCAGGACCACGGGAGGCTGGAGAGCATCGGCAGCTGCGCGGCACGGTGCCCGTCCCCATGGAAACGGGCGAGAAGCTGCAAAACCTGGGGGAACGTGCTTAAAATAATCCCCATTTTAATTTCAAACCATGTGTTGGCAGGCAGTAGGGTTACACACGCGCCAGAGCTCGCGTCCCTCCGCCTCGCCCTGCCCGTCGGGCGAGCGGAGACTGGAGCGCTTGGCTCGCGGAGCTGTTGGACGTGCACGGAACGAACCATGTGTGCTGGTGCCCAGCCTGCCTCTTGCTCCGACCCGTCGTCCTATAACTGCCTTCTGCTGAGCCTGGACCAACTGGGGGGCTGCTGGGACTGCTGGGGCTGCTGGGTGCTTCCAGCCGCAGCTCCGGGGAGGGCTCTCAGACCCACGTGTCACTGTGAACATCCATCGCTTTGAAGTCAAGAGCTCGGTTGTCACAGGTCGACAAGCTGTTTGCATTCCTCCTCTTACCTCCTGTTTTCTGATCTGATGGGAGCAAGATGTCCAGTGCACTCCACAGCACCGGGCGTTGGTTTTTCAGATCGGGATTCTACCCCGTAATTGTTTGTTCCAGGAGTTGGGACCTTCAGGGAGACAAGGCCATGCCGCCAGACTGCCGGAGGTGTCGGAGCGACAGAGATGTGGAGAGGATGGGGAGCAAAGCCTGCCCTTGTCGTGTGTCCCTGAGCTCTGTGGCCACCCAGCCCCTCCTGCCAGGTTTGCCCCAGATCTGGGGCATCCTGCTGCGCTGCTGGGAGAGGGGCCCTGGGAGATGGGACAGTCCCAGCCCTGGCCCAGGCACCAGGAAAAGTTTCTCTCCCTCTCCTCGGGTGATAAGTGTCTCAAACCATGTGCTGCTCTTTCGCGGGGTGGCCGGTGTGGCCTGGCTGGATGCCCTGGTCCCTGGGGCTGCCCTGCAGCATCATCCCTGCTCCAGCTGCTGCTGACCACGCTCCTGCTGCTGGTGCCGGCTCCTCTCGTGGTCCGATGCCCAGCACTGCTTCTCCCGTCTGGCTTCATCTCAGCTGGGCAGGGGTTCCAGGCCCTGGGCGGGAAACATTGCCCTTTTGACTGGAAAACTACGGACTAATGCCCAGTAAGGCGGTTATAAAATCCCGAATCCTATTTATTTGGGGTCAGATACAGATGTGTTAAGCTTCCGTGCTCTGCAAATTACTGAAATAATCACTGATCAGATTGCAAGGCAAACTTTTTTCATAGCCTGACTCTTACGTGGCTGTGGGTTGGGAGCACAGATGCCTTTCCCTATTATTTAAAAACAAGAGAAAAAGCCTTTCTGTATTATCAAAGTGGTAGCTAAGTAAGTAGCGGGGGGAGGAGGGAGTGGGAATTACGAGGAGGTGTCAGAAAAGCTGTGTTTAGTGTTGTCAGTGGTGCTTTGTTTTTGCTTTAGATGGTGCTTCCCCCGCACCCGTGGCATTTGTGCGTGCCTTGCCCAGAGACGAGCTCCTGCCCTGCAGCTTCCCTGGCAGAGCCAAAGCTCCTTGGTCGGTCCAAGAATTGGAAACTTCTCCGGGCGTGAAGCTTGTCAGGGTGTCACGTAAGGCAGAAATAGGTTAAATCCAGAGAACTCGGCAGTTGCAAGTCATGAAAGCGCACGGTAATACGTACGGCGTTTGGGTCACTGGCTCCTTCTCCTTCAGAAAGAATTGGTAACTTTGCTGTCACTCCACGCTGAAGCCGTGGTCTGTTCTCGGTGGTGCTGGAAGGAATGTGAAGAAAAACCGTTCTGGATTGCGCGGACAGAGGGGGACGAGATGTCTCCCTTTGAACACGGAAAACTGCAGTCACGGAACACCATTGCTATTGCTCACCTAAGAGCATGCTTTCTCCTTCGCTGGTGTGGGCTTAGGAACAAATATTTAAATCTTCTCGATCACAGCGATTTACAAAACTAAGCTGCCTTTCATAGAGAGAACACAGCACGCGTAAAGACCGGAAATTCCATGTTTCCAGCGTTTCGTTATGTATCTTGTTCTTTCGAATCCTGGTCGTGTTCTCAGGTTTCCTTTGCCGTTTCCCGTTTCCCGAGGCTGCCGTTAGCGGAGGCGCAGGGACGTTGTCGCCGGGACGGACCGCGGGCAATGCGGGGCTGTGATCGCTCCCGCTCTGCTGCCCACCACTGGCTTGGCCTCCTCCTGCCAGGGACGGCTGGGGTGGGTTTGCCCGGCGCGCGGGTTGAGGTGGTGCCCGCTGCCCGGCGCAAGCGTGGCATCAGCAACGTGCACGTTTTCCTACTTTTTGCGAAGGTCCGGCACACATGACAGACCCGGCCATGACAGCCACCAGCCCCTGAATGCTTGAGTCTGGCTCACCCAGTGTGCAGCCCAAGTGGGATGCCCTGTCCTGCAGCACTGGCACAGCATGACCTGCCCCTCAGTGCCCGCCTGTGCTGGATGGGGATTTCACGCTCTTCGTGCTGTGGCATCACCCCAGGCATCTTTGGGAGGTGGGGGAGGAAAGGTCCTGCGAGGCCTCGAGGGGCTCGTGCGTCTATGGGAGGTGTAAAGAGAGGAGACTGGGGTAGAACAAACCTGGAGGGCAGCTGAGGCTGTTTGCGTGAAGCTAAGGAAGGAAAAACTTCCTTCTGCAAATCCAATTGCGGTTCATGGGACACTTGACCGACAGGACGGGAAAAGGGCAGACAAGAAAAAGTAATTGGAAGTAGAGTTGGAGTAAAATGTTAGATCAAATTAATACTTGGTCTATTCTGTAAAGGCCACAGTCCTCAGAACTGGTTTGAAATGGGCTTTCTGTGAATTCAGAGCAACGTGTAAGAGCGTGCTGGTAGGGATCTAAACACCTTACCGACTGTGTTCCTGGTGCTGGCATGGTGACCTTCCCAGCTCCGCTGGCATTCCACCGATGTCTGCAGCTTTCCGGGGGCACATGCACAAAGGAACGGAGCTGGTGGTGCCAGGTCACTCATAGGCACCAGCACCGGCAGCTGCCGGCTGGGACAGGATGTGCCGTCAGTGCCTGGCTGCAGGGGCTCAGATCATCTGGTGCTGCGGCTGGCAGGACATCAGTGTGTCTCACCTGATGAGTAAAACCTTCCTAGGAATGAAAAAAGTTGCTCTTTTTGTACTTTGATACTTTTATGGTGTGAAACTCGGGTTCTGAGCGGGAAGCAGGTTAAGAGGCCTGGAGCTGGGCAGTCCTTGCCTGGCGGTGGGTCACCTCCGGTGCGCTGGCAGGAGGAGGCTGAGTAGCGTGGTGCGTGCTCACGAGTGCGCGCAGGCAGGGGACAAGGTATGTTTCCTTTAAAATATCCCTTAAATTCTTGTGGGGATGCCCGAAACTGGTGGGTGACATGGTAAAACAGGGAGTGAGAGCAGAACCCAGGGCACGGTGGCGGTGCCAGGGACGGTGGATGGTGTGTAGATCCGAGCGGCTGTGTGTGCCCGTGCATGGGCAGGTGTGCAGCAGGGAGAAGGGCACTGGTCGCTAAGTGCGGTTCTGGCACGTGTCTCCCAAGGTAAAGAGAGGTGGGATAGCTCGTGAGCAGCTTGGCTTTTCCTAACAAGAGAAGATAAATGTCAGTGTCCTCTTTCCCTCTCCCACTGTTTTTCCGGAATTAAGTTGCTTTAGGTGACAGTTAGGGAAAATGAAAAGTGCTTAGGATGTGTGGGAACAGGCGGCTCTGAGTAGTGCTAAGCAGTGAGATATGACAGTGTGTGAATGTTGACGTGCTCATTTACATCTAGTCTGTTGTTCAGGGCCTTTTCCGATACCTGGGACTAGCGAGGAGATGCGGGCACTGAACGATGTTCCGAATTGGGTGGCTTGCAGATTTGACCGAGCACACCGAAACCTTATGGGCCGATGGTTAGTTGTGTTGGGTAATTAAATTAAACAGCAATGTAATGTATTTACAGCTCAGCTGACAGTTCTGGGACTGGTAAATTTCATTTATTATTCCTAAAAATACACTTATTTGGTTCTAGTGGCACCAGCAAAGAGCTGGTGGGTGTCCGAGGCCAACGGTGCTCCGAGTAGCTTTCAGGTTAACCTGCAAAAGGCTGTTCCAGCATAGAAAGTTACCTGATTGTCCAAGGTTTTAGTTTCATTACAGCCTAGCTGTCCAAAGATCTACGTGATCTTTTGTATTTATGTGAGTAATATGCTGGTTGGAGCTCTGGAGACAGTGCGCTGAGTAGCTCTGGAGCAAGGGGTTTAGGGTAAGAGTAAAGACATGAAAGAACAGTGTGGTAGATACTGGCACATTGCTTTGGGTCTCCTGTTTCTGCATGGTCTGTACAAGGGAAAATAAAGCTGTCTTTGCTCAGAAAAAAAATATTTCATTCTTCCTTTCTTCATTTCAGGTTAACTCCCTGACCAAAACCCACCCCCCACCGTCCAACAACCAACCAACCCACCAACCCAAGCCAAACCCACAACTGAACTAAAGTTGGCATCACTGCTTAAAATACTGGTGATTGATTTGTGTCTTGTGAATTCAGAGGGATTATATAGTGGCAACAAAAGGCCATCATATATATATTTCGGATACCTGGGGAAAGGGGGGAAGGAACGTGGGGGAAACTCAGTAGTAACTGGGAAGAAACTTCCCTTGAAAAGAAACTTGCCGTATTTAGGAACTGAACAGCCAAGACACTTTCTCGTGTTGGACTTATGTTGTTACAACTTACATTATTTCACCCATGTTGTTGGCGTATAGGCAGGGTGTTCGGGGTAAGGGCATGTGGAGAAGGGCTCACTTAGGTCCCCTGTTATGGTCACTTGAAGAATTCCCATGTGTTTTTAATTCTAGTGCCTGAGTACACTGCCAAAGGTCAGAAGGAAGGGGCTCGGAAGGGCTTGGCTGGGGGCCGAGGTTCCTTCTCGGAGCAAGCAGCTCTCCCTGAGGATGAGGTGACACGCTTACGGAGGTGTGGGCTGCAATGAATGCTGATTGCAATTATCCAAAAAACAGAGTAAATTGTGTAGTTGGAAAGTCCCCTGCGTTAGATGTCAGTTTATCATCCAGGACTATCGGGGTCAGCCAAGTGCCCTCCAAATCTGTTTTCCGCTGACCGCACAAGTAGCACAGGACATGTACACAGCTCAGGAGTCTCTGGATCTCGGGTGAAACACGTTTTTCTTTTCCTTGCAAATAGTTTATTATTGCTACTACCATTTCTGTGCTATTTCAGGTATAGAAAAAACACTTTTGGGAGCACTGGATGGCAAACGTACTGCCGAGGTGTGACGGTCCCCGTCAGCGCGCGCTGCGGGCACCCACGAGCCACTGCCAGGAGAAATGAGACCTGCCCGAGTGCACCTGTGGCTGTGGCGTGGCTTGGCTGAGCATTCGTGGCAGCAGGGCTGGGCTGTGCCAGCTGTGGCACAGCTGGGCTCCACATCCATGGTGGTGCAGCTGAGCTGTGCCAGCTGTGATGCAGCTGGGCTGTGCCTCTGTGGCAGTAGGGCTGGGCTGTGCCAGCTGTGGCACAGTGGGCTCCACATCCGTGGTGATGCAGGTGGGCTGTGCGGGCTGCAGCCCCTCTTCTCGCTGGCGGTGGAGGCACAGCCACCTCCCGAGTCAGGCCATCGGCAGGCAGATCTCTTGCCGTCGCTGCCCTGATGTTGGCTGGACACAACAGTACCTCCACGACTCAGTGCATTTTTCACTGTCAGAATCATGTTATATCTCTTGTGAAAGACCTTTTTTTAACCTGTGGTATGTAGCATGCTAAATTACCTCGTAAAACAGATGTCGTATAATTCACTGGAAAGCTCTATACTGCGCGTTTGCCTTGTGCTTTACTGGTTCCCCAATCTTAGTGGAAACTGGCAGGCGAGAGCAGCGGGTCAGCAACACAGAAAATGATATGCATTAGGCTTGGATTGTTTGCACTGTTGGAAAACGTGCTTTATGCTTTACAGAAAATAAGGCTAAAGCTTGGTCCCAAATAATTTGCACTTTAAAGGCTCGATGCTGCATGTGGCAATCACATGAATAATTCATCCACAGGCGAGCAGTCCCCATAATTTCATATTCAAGCCTGATTCTAGATGTGCTCAGAACTCTGAACCGGCACTGATGAGTGGCTCCTCCAGCACAGAGAGCAGCTTGGCGGGACCTTCAGCACAGGGATGAAACCATAACCTCTCCAGCCCGTGCCCGTCGCATGTCTCCGTAGGGCTGGGAGTGTTCCCCATGGTCCCTGCTCGGGCACACTCGCCGGTCGCTCCGACAGGGTCCGGAGCTCAGCCACTCAACTGCCACCTGGGTCTGACCTTGGCATGTTTTCACTTGCTTTCATACACCCTTGCACCTCTAACCCATAATAATCACGACCCGGAGAGTCAGCGCGGGTTCGAGCTCTTGCCCTGAGCTCAGCACAACGCCTTGCGTTCCCCAAACGGCGCCCGGGCAAGAAGTGAACCGCGTCATGGGAAGAGATGCGGCCACCGCAGCCCGTGGTGGGCAGCGACGGGGAGCTGGTGGGCAGGTGGTGACTCGGGCTTTTCTCCATCACGGGTACCGCCTGTCGGCGTAGTGCTGGGATTTTAGGAGTGACTGGGAGTCCTGAGGCTTCAGCACAGCTGTACAGGCAGCACAGGTTCCAGGTGGAGCTGACAGGCAGAGATGCTCACGTCGTGGTACTGATGGTGGTACCGCATGGCTCTGCTTGGCCATCCCGACTGGCCACGGCGCTCCGTCTTCCGGCTGCAGCTAATTCATGAGCCAGACCCACTGGAATCTGGGAGCTGCCCTATGTTGTCAGTCACTGCCAGGACACCAGCATACTGGGGATCTGTGATAGTCCCTCGGTAACGTGTTAAAAACCAGCTGTGGGCAGCGGTGGTGCGGTGCGTGCAGCACGGGGCGAGGGCAGGCGCTGGGGCACGCGCTGGCACCGTTCGTTTTGTTCCGTCGGTTTTTACTGCACGTTAAATGCCGCAGCAGGAAAATTGCAAGCAGGTGTCAAAACAAGCACAGTTGCGACGAGGCGAACTTAGGGATTGATTAATGAATATTTTCAGCGTGTTGTGTATTTTTCTACATGGCTTTCTGATCTAAAGATCAACGTCTGAAATTATTTAAAAAATAACAGGTCTCTTTCAACTAGAACAAATCGCTTCTGTTTATCAAAACGTTGAGTAACATCAACAAACAATTCAGTCGCTGATTGCCCCTCAAAACTACTTTGGGAATAATTTTCGTTAGTGTTTGCTCTGGCCTTGGTTTGGATTTTTCTGTGCACTTAGTTCGGCACCTGCAGAGGTACCCCCGCCTCTCCGGGAGGCCTCTGTCCTCCTCCTCCTCCCTGCGCTGCCGTGGTGGTTTTCCCTTGCCGGCCCTGCTCCTGCCCTCGCCGAGGCTGCACGGGAGTTTATTCCCAGCCGTGAACCAGCGTGGGTGGAAAGCGGGCGGATGGGCGGCCCCGGAGCTGGAGGTGTTGGGCGTTGGGGATGCTGAGCCGTGCAGAGCCCTGGGGGACGTGCTCAGGCCCCGCAGCCATCCGTGCTTGGGTGCCAGCGCCGCGAACTGCCGTGCCATGCCATGCTGTGCCATGCCTGGAGGGAGGCTCTCCCAAGGGCTGTCTCTGCTCCCCATGCATGCACTGCTCTAACGGGGCGAGGGCTGCACCCCGCCGTGGCACCTGCGGCAGCAGAGGGGAGGGCGATGCTCTGCGCTCTGCGTGCCGCTGCAGGAGACAAGGTTTCCCCCTTTCTTGTGTCTAAAGTCTTTTTCATGAGATCTTGTCTTCCCAGAGCGAGTTGGTACATAACGGTGCTCAGAAGAATTTCTTATTGGGGAAACAGGATGTCTGCTTTCCCCGGAGAAGTTAGACTTGGTGAATAATTCTGTTTGACATCCCCACTCTCTGTGAATTTGGGTCTGCTCTCTTGTTGTTGAGTTGAAATGAATCCTGAGCAGTTATGGTCGTCCATCCCGTGCTCCTGCAGGTACCGGCTGGGCCGGCTCAGCCCCCGCGGTGCTCAGCACGCTCGGATGTGTCAGTGTAGTCTGTCCACTGAGCGAATCTGTTTTGACACCTCCAAATAAAGAACAGATTTGTTGTTGACTTCAGGGAGAACCGAAGGGGATCGCTGCTCCTGCCTGGGGTCAAGCCTACCCTGGCAAAAATATCTTCCAGTATTCATGAATCTCTTGTGGCACATTTTTTCCTTTCCAGATGTATCTACATGGCAAGGCTGCGGGTCTGACAGCTGCTCGTTTGTACTGGCGTGGTCCTCGTGTTCCCCTCTTTGCAGAAAAGAGCCCCCTTGGTCGCCGGGGCTGTGTGGGACCCCTTACCCAACTCCATGTGCGGCACGACGCAGAAGGTGCCGGAGACGCCAGCACTTGCAGGAGACTGAACTCCCCAGCCCCAGGACCACGTTTTGTCCTGCCCTGGTGCTGGTGTTCAGCCTTGGAGCCGATGGCTCCTGGTGCCGAGTGCTGCTGCCGGGCTCGTCGCGGCGTTGGTGCAGCAGCCTGCTCGGGTGCTTTGGTTTCCTTCCGAAGCCTCGGTGAGTGAGCCACCGGCGCTGCCGGCCCACGGTACGTGTTCCCTCTTCAGCTGTATTTGTCAAAAAAGCGTGGGGCAGTTGAGAAGCAGCGTTTCCCACAGGCATTACAGCTCTGACAAGCAACACATTCATTGATCCCAGTGGAAGGTATTTCGGGAGCGTGTCTGCTGGTCACGAGCCTCCGGCACAAGGATAGGACCGTGCACCCAAAATAGCGCCCTGGAGCCCAGCGCGCGGTGCAAACCCCACCGGTGGCTGCTCTCGGGAGGAAAACCCAGAGTTTGTTTTCAAGTCGTCATGGCTGTGTTGACAGGGCTGTCGTGGGGAAAGCCATCTCAACTGGGAATGCATAAATTAACTCCCAGAGCGATGTACGCGCACCCAGCTATCGCACGCTGCGCACATCGCAGTGAATAAAGGACTCGTTAGCTTGGAGATCTCTGTGTGGTTGCCTGCCTGTTGAAGAAGAAAAGCCTCTCCCTGGCTGTAGGTCCGTGCCTGCTCTCCTCCAAGCTGTCTGTTGGGGTTGCTCCCGGGGACCCCTGTGCCCTGAGGGCATGGCAGCCGTGTGTGCTCTGACGGGCAACAGTCCCTGCTTGTGGCTGCTCTCCCCCGGCTGCCGTGGCAGCCAGCGGTGCTGTGCCATGCCATGCCAGGTGACCTTTCTGGGAAGTGGAGCATCGTGGTCTGCTCCTGCGACATGGAGAGATTCATGGCTGATGCCAGCGGATTCGTTAATACACGTATGTTAAAAAACCCCACAACCCCAGAGCAGACATCAACTGTGTTTCCATGGCGTGAATCCATCCAGTTGCCAAGAAGTGAACGTAGCTGACAACTCCAGCCCTTTTTCATGAGATTTTTTTTTTTCTTTCCAATTTTCTGTATGATATTCCAGTGGAATGAAGTGCTGTAGCAGAGACCACCCTTAAACGCGGTCAGCAGTACTACAGTTACAGCATATATGTGTTAAAAGCAAGACAAGTGCATTTCATTTTTAGCGTATCCTTCGCTGCAGCCCTCGCAGGTGAGATGGTGCTTCGGCACGCGCAGGCGATAAGCGATGGCAGAGCGTGTCTGTTGGCTGAGCTGCTGCTTCGTGCTTGCGGGTGGGAGCCAGATGCTTCGAGCTCTTCACCCTATAGATTCACTACTGCAGTAGAAAAGTAGACAGGCCGATCTGGCCGCTGGATAAACCACTTTTTTTGGGTTTATTTCTGCAATGTTCTGATAGTCGTTTCCAGCCACAGTGAAATAGCAGGAGGAACAAGACTGTCTTTCATCCCACGATGAATTTGCTGGTATGGCAAGCAGAAAAAGCCTCTTTTGATTAAAACCCAGAAGCAGCTGATGGTAGGAAATCTTCTTGGAGACTCGTTACAAAGAGCTCTTGTCTCAGGGCTGTTACGCACTGAGTCCGGGATGCTCTGCGCGGAGCGGGTGGCTCGCCTGCCGCCAAGAGCCACGCGGATCCAGGAATGTGCCGTGGGGCCGGAGACTCGGTGGGCGCGTGGTGGAGCCCTGGGAACACCGCAGGGAGCGGGGACGCGGCTCCCTTCGCCCGGCCTCGTGCGCGTGGCGCGGGGCTCGGGGAGGGCCAGCTCCCGCGGTGCAGGCAGCCGTGGGGCTGTTTACCCTAAAAACACCGGGGACTTCTCCTGCTGGTGTGTCACCGATCGCACGCTGGTTGCTGCTGTGAGCCTAATAATTTGTGCACAATACCTCAGCGTTTGTTTCTGCATAAAACATGAAGTTCAACAAGAAGGAGGCAGCGCCTCTCCTTCTCCGCTTTGAGCAGCCTTTGTTGCTTTCTTTAGGTGCACAGAAAAAATACGCCAAGTTTGAGGACTTCAGTTACCCACGGCTGCTGGATTTCATGCAGCTCGCTCTTTCTTGGAAAAGCATTGTTAATTATTAATATTGCTAATTTTCCTATTAATTAGTGTTTAAAATCTTCCAAATACGATGTCAGGGCCTTTCCAAGTGATACGGTACTAAGATTAGCAACGGTCTATCTACTTTGGATATTCTTGTAAGCCGTTTCCCTGATCTTTTAACCCAAAGCATCATTTTTTTTTAACTTCTCCAAAATGGCTCCATCTCTGTAAGATGCATTTGTGTGATTGCGCGTCAGGAGTCGGGGTGTCGTTACAGCACGATAAAGTGCATTGGATTTCACGTTAGCAACTGGTGCATCTCTACAGTTGCTCTTGCTGCTCCTTATTATCTGCATTTCCATAGCAACCGGAAGGTCTGGTCATGGCCCCGCCGCTGCGGAGCGCAGTGCTGGGGACGCGCGGGAGCCGGAGGCAGGATCCCCCGCGCCGTGCCGGCCCCTGCTCCTCGCTGGTCAGGAATCGGTGCCGCTCAGCGCCGTAAGCGAGGCTTTGTCTCTCCGTTCAGCAGAGCTCCTTCAGAGCTCTTCCCGTCTTGTAAAAACTACAGAAACCTTTTCTTTTCTCATTTTTCTTACCCAGGTAGCAGCACTCCTGAACCTTCCATACGGTTCCTCCTCCAACTCAGATCTCTGAGCCATCCCAACACCCCGTCTCCAGGCTCGGTCGCACCAGCAGCGGTTGGGGGAGTCGGGCAGCTGGGGGCAGCCGGCAGGCGCATCTCCTGCCCGTCTGCGTGTGCCTTGACGGAGGGGTGCGAGCGTCCCTGCCGCTCTCGGCGTGTCAGCCCGTGGTGGTAATGCGACCTGACAGCCCTTAAAGGAAAGAGACTGGAGAATCTGTTCTGCTGCAGTCTCGGGGCACTGCTTTCCACAGGTTGACTGTTGCTATATAAAGAAATAGTCTGTTGTTTCTAAATTTGCTCTGTTAATGTCACAGAGCATAAAGAAAAATAGCAAGAATAAATTGGCATTTACAGCGGGGAGCGATGCAGGGTACAGGCTGGTCTGGCCGGGCGCTCTCGGAATATTTGTTCCTTGCTCTGTTTAATTACTCAAGCCCACAAAGTCATCTCCATGGGTGACATTTTCCACTTCAGACCTCACTCCTCTGTGCAATTGTCTCTGATTTTAAGCAAAACCCAGGCACTGTCAAAATTTTTAAAGAACCAAAAGGGGAGCAAAGCGGCACACTAAGTTTGCGGTCGGTTGCCGGGCGGCCACGGGGCTGTTGCCTTTCCCGGGTGGAAGGGAGCAGAGCTGTGTGCCCACGGCAGCGCTGGCACGCACCGATGCTGGCGTGCGCTGAGGTCAGGAGCTGAAAGCACCTTCCAGGCATCGGGGAGGCCGCCCCAGGGGTTTCGTTGGCGTCCAGCCGTTGTCAGTCTCACCTAAGTGGTTTGCAGCCTCGGCAAAATCTGGATACTGGTGTCATAGCGCCCAGAGTCGTCTGTCTGACCGGCACCGTCAGAGAGCTCTTGCCTCTCCTCTGCCACCAGCAATAACCTTCTCACTGGGAAAAGATCTGTGACTGCAGTCCAGAATAATCGTTAAATGTAAGAAATTACTTATGTTGCCATAAATATAGGCACATTTGAAAAAAAAGTAGTTCTTCTCACTAGGATGTGAATGTAACCTGTCTGGGCACCGTCTCCTTCTGGCCCTCAGGCATCCCTCAACTTGTCTTACTCTGGTGTTCCTCGTACGGACCTGCTCTCGGGAGTGCAGTTGGGGTTGTTCCCATAGGTCCGACATCAGATTTGCCATATCTAACATAAGTGGAAACTCAGCTCCCCTGAGTTTGTCTTTTAAGCCTTTTTGGGCAGCCCCAGTACTTGCAAGTTCTTTGTGTGCTAACGTGTTGCAAATTTTGCGTGAGGTTTATTGCAAAAGTAGGTCTTGATACGACGTCGTTGGGTAGGCTTTGAGCTCAAGTAGAGCCCTGACAGTAATGTCAAATATACGTCCCACATACATAAATTCCATCCCACAAGTGCTTCAGAGAGCTGGTATTTGAGGCCTCGGGATGCGGGGACGTACCTGCCTGTGGATGAACTCTGTTTCTGTTGGCTCTGGTCAGACAGAAGCGTTTGCCCGGGTGGTACGAGCGCCGTCCTGCAGCGAGGCTCTGCAGGATGAGCCCCTCATTTAGGGGGGGGATGTGTCCTCAGTCGCCAGTGCCCTTTTGGGTCATGAAGATTTGCCCTCCATCAGCGTGCGAGTGTCTGGGTGTTACAGTTGGCCCGTTGGACTGATGAGGGGGGGTCCCAGAAGTGGCCCCTTAGACCGCGTAGGAAGTGCCCGCTGAGTTGGGCTGAGACCTCCCAGGCAGGGCTGTGCCCCGTGGCAGACTGATGCCCCCCCACGCCCAGCACCGGAGAGGCCGTCACCGCGGGCGCACAGCGGGGCTGCACAGCCGGCGTACGGGGAAATAAACTGGGGCGAGAAATAGATGGAACGGGAAAACGATACCTCATTCTTCTCCTGCCCCGAGCTTCTGTGTCTTTTAGACCTCTCAGCTGCTGTTATTTCAAACCCATCCCTCTGTGTCAGTCTGGCACCGAGGCTCCCTCCCCACGCCGAGCAGCGGCTGTCCGCCAGACGTGGAACCTGCAGCCTGCGTGCGTCCAGCGGCGGCGGTTGGAGCTGCCGCGGGCAGTGGCACAGGGCTCAGGGTGCCAAGCGGGTGACTCGCACAAACCTCCCTTTGATCCCACCTGCGTTGCGGTCCTGTCTGTCACCCCCCATCCCGGCAGCCCCGTGCTGGGGGACACACGCCAGTGCCTCGCCGCGGGCCAGCGCCGGGGAGGTGGGTTTGGTGCCAGGGACGTGCCAACGTGGCTGGACCAGCCTGTCGTTAAACCCCACTGCATTTAGGGGGCAGCGAAAAGCCATTGAGAGGCACGCTGCTGAGGCTGCTTGGGTGATGGTAATTACTGGCAGTTAATTAAAAAACAGGAGGAAAGCTCTTTCAGGGGCTCGAGCGAGGTGCGGAGTGGCTCGCTCCGTTGTTCTCCCTGCGTTTTCTGGTTGTACCCACACGCGGCTCCGCGCTGAGGCTCTTCTGTCTCAGACGTAACTCACGTCTTGCCAGAGGCGCTTCTTGCAGCACGCAGCAGCCCGTGCCCCCTGCCCACACCCCTGCCCATGCCCCTGCTCGTGCACCCCTACTCACACTCTGCCCGCACCCCTGCCCGTGCCCCTGCTCTTGCCCATGGCCACCTGCATCCTGACGTCCATCCGTTGCTCCTCGCCCAACCCCACCACCCCCAGCCACCATCCGTCACCCAGCACCTTCCTTTCTCCTCTCCCACTGTGAATCTATATCAGCAAATGAGCAAAATAAATGTTGCTTGTTTGTTTTGACAATTACAGTACAGATTTAATTACGATCCTTCTTCCTCGTATACTGCTGAATGTTATGCGGAATGTTTGGCGTAAACAAAGATGTTCTGCTAATGTGAGATGCGGTATTAACGATGCACTGTCAAGCCGAAGCCTCGTCGCTGAGGCCGAAGGCAGCTGGAGCCCAACTTGCAGCGTGTGCGTTTTCGCGTTGGTTTTTGGCAGCCGGCGCGCCAGGGAGAAGCAGATGCTGCGCTGAGACGTCGCTGAGAGCGGCTGGGGGAGCCTTTGGGATGTGAGCGAAGGAAACTGAGACGTAAGGAGAGAAAACCGCTTCCGTCTGTGTTTGTTTTGAGGAAGCAGCTTCAGATATTGCAGCAGGAATCCTGCTCTCGGAGTGAGTTCTCTGTCGGAAACTGTGGGTACCTTCAGTTGTCACCGTGAAAAGGGCCTGATTTTCCTGCCAGTCACTTCCTGCCTTTGGAGGATCTGTTGTAAATCTGAGCCCATTGTGTCGATACCAAAGCAGCTGTGACATTGCCTTGTGATGGTGAATTGGCAGGGCCTTGGCGTTTCATAATTCGTTAACAAGGAATCGCTTACACCGTACGCGTCTTTCGAAATCTCGTTGACATGTGCAGCCCCGTTTGGCACGCCGGATGAGCAGTAGGATTTGCAAACGCTCTCGGGTGACAGTCTCCGTTTCCCTTCGCTCAGTCGGGCCGTTGGCAGAGACCAGGACGAGTTAAGTCAGGGGTTTGACTTTCCTTCTGAGAAGTGCTTCGGGACTCCAGGGTGATTAAGGAGGGATTCACAGCCCAGGGACCGTGTTTCGGATACCCCGCTCGGCGCCGAGAGGAGCAGCCCTTATCCCTTATCACGGGGCAGGAGAAGGTGCGGTGGGCTCCGGGCCGGGGCTCTGCCAGCTGCCCCGCCGCAGGTGACGGTCACTCCTCAGTTATGCCTGGTCAGAAAACCTCTCGAGGACGTAATTCAGAGGAGAAATTATTTCTAGAGATTCTTGTCAAATTACAGAGAGTCTTTAATTAAATGAGTGTCCATTACTTAATGGCAATGCGGAGAGAAAATCCTTACTTCTGAAAGAGGCATATCTCTGGTTTCCTAACAAAAATTTGCTTTTTAAAATATAAGATAAAAATAGCTTATTCTGCTCCAGAACTGAAGCCTAAAAGAAATTAAAGTCTCTCCTTGGAGGGATTTGGTGGGTAAGTGAAGAGCACTCGCCTTCGCTCTCTGCACTCATTTGCCGTGGCAGAAGTCAGCGCCGCGGGGCCGCAGCGGCTGGTGCCTCCCGGGGTCCCGCGGCACCGGGCCTTTCTGCAGGTGTGCTGCTCTTCAGCCGGACATTCTGGAAATTTCCCAGCGTTTTCCTGTCGGCCTTGAAACAAGCTGGGTCACCCCGGGGTGCGGGGGGTGATGGTGGGAGGACGCAGAGCCGAGGGGGGGACGCGGACGCGGTGCCATCTCTGCCGTCTCTCCATCCTCCCGCGGTGCTGCGGCTGCCCATCGCGGGGGGGCTGGAGCGCAGCATCCCCCCGTGCTCGGGGAGCCGTGCGGGTGCGTGTCCTGCCGGCCGCCCCAGCTCACCCCCAACCTCGTTGCCATCTCATTCCAGACTCTGGTGAGGCGACAAGTGAGAAAAAATGGCCCGACATTGCGGGTTTGGAGCCAAATGAGGGTGTTTCAACTCTGCCTTACGTCTTTCGGGTATTTTTATCGTCTGCCTCATTCGAACGGTCTTGTCTGAGTCATCTCATCCCTAGTTTAGATTTATGCTCCTTTCTGCACCTACTCCCAACAGGACCCGATTCCACCAAGCACTGCCTGCTGCTGTTCTTGTTAAATTATGTGGGCATCGGGTTGGGGAGTTCCGAATATTGATATATTTTATTTAGCAGCCTTCTGAATTTAATGATTGGCCGTAATAGAATAATTCATAATTAGCATAAATAAAGATGACAATTAGGTTGCAATTTAATTATTGCTTGTTTTTGTAGCTGTTGTGGGGTTTGTGTGGCAAAACGCGGACAGGAAAAGCAACTCTTCCTAAATTACAGCCCGTCCTTTGCGCAGGGGGCTAGGCGAACGGTCTGACTCCTTCCAGTGGTGCTGCCCACAGGAGAAAATGTCTTTGCTCCAGGAGGGCTTGCAGGACCGTGTTTTGATTCCACGTGCGTGAATGGCATTGAGGCCCTTGCGATGGCGTTATCGGAGTCACCCGGTCGTCGTGGGAGATGTGCTGCCGTCTTCTGCCCTCAATCATAGAATCATGGAATGGTTTGGGTTGGAAGGGACCTTCAAGATCATCTAGTTCCAACCCCCCTGCCATGGGCAGGGACACTCTCCACTACACCAGGTTGCCCAAAGCCTCATCCAACCTGGCCTTGAACAATTCCAGGGATGGGGCAGCCACAGCTTCTCTGGGCAACCTGTTCCACTGCCTCACCACCCTCAATGTAAGAAATGTCTTCCTTACATCTAATCTAAATCTGCCCTCTTTCAGTTTAAATCCATTGCCCCTTGTCCTATCACTACATGCCCTGGTAAAAAGTCCCTCCCCAGCTTTCCTGTAGGCCCCCTTCAGGTACTGGAAGGCTGCTATAAGATCACCCCGGAGCCTTCTCTTCTCCAGGCTGAACAGCCCCAACTCTCTCAGCCTCTGTCTTCCACAGCTTCTGCTTACTGAACGAACAAAAACCCCTCCAAGTGGGGACGACGGACAGCTGTGCTGCTCGTTTTGTTCCAAATGGTGAATATTGTATTTATGACAGAGAGACCCAAATGTGGTCCATCTGCTATGTGGCATTAAGCTGTTCACTTCATAGAGAAGAGAACGTTTCCATGTCTCTCGTGTGATGTTCACATGAAGAGCTGAGTTTTTAAAGGTGTTTCATGTTTCTCTTTAGGGAGCAGATGTCAGCACATGAGAAATCCCACCAAATCACGTGCTTTTCATGTTCCTGAAGCACCAGGGCTGCCAGCATGTGTCGTGAAGTCTGTCCTGGTCTCATGCATATCTGCATGTGCCGTCAGTTCTGCACATCGTCGCGGCTCACGGTGACCTCTCCTACGTGCTGGCGGATCCGCCAGCTCCAGCGGGATGTGGCAGTTGCATATGTCTCTCTCCCAGTTACCAGCGTCACAGCACGAACTCGCCAGGTGCATTGAAATCGGGCAAAAGCAGGCAGAGCTGTCTTGGGAGCACGGCCGGGCGCAGGGCGGGCATTGCGGGGGGCGGCTGCAGGTGGGTGCCAGCTCTGCCCCCAATGGCCGCCCGGGAAGGCCGTGGCTGATCCCAGGGGTGTCAGGGAACCCGGCGTTGGTGCCCGCTGGCATCTCCTCGGCTGAGCGTGCCGCACGCTGAGCTGCCCTGCAGCTGCCGTCGGCTGGGTCGAGGGGTGGGCGCTGAACGGAGGCTCCTGGCTCGTGACCTGGTTAGAGAGATGGATGGTACAAACGGCTTTGAGGAGTGCAGGAGCAGTTTGTTGCCAGAGGACTTTAATTTTGCAGTGAGCGTAAGAGGAGTGGAGTCAGATGTAATCGAGAGCGTGCTAGAAATAGTCCAGAGATAACGTCCCGACTTTCGCTCTGAAAGTATTAAGAGTTTCATGGTTGATTTCAAGGGAAGCAGCGCTGCAGTCTAAAATGAAAGTGAGTTGTGGAAGATGGAATGGGTCAAAGATGAGATGATTTGAAGGATCAGCGAGCTGAGAGTTGCTAAGAATAGAGTGCGCCAGAGACAAAGTGAGGTGTCAGGTAGTCTGATGGGATGCTCACGCGGCTACGGCGTCTCCGGTGATGACAGCAGCGGCGGAGTGATGAGTGGTTTGGAAGAATTGGTTAGAGAGCAGCTCTGCGAGAAAGAAGTTGTGCCTGGAACTGGCGGGGCTTGGTCAACGGTGAAGCTCAGGCTGGGTGCGCTCAGCACCGCTCCCTGGGGTGCTGCGGCTGCTCGGAGAGGGGCCAGAAGGGTCTGCTGCCCTCCAAAACCTTGTCTGACTTTGAAACTCCAAAAATCAGTATTTTGATAGCCGGAAATAGAGAGTCAGTGCCTCACTGACACACATTTATGGCAGTTTTTGTGCTTGCGCTGACTGGTCATCTGTTAATGTTTTTTCAGTATTCAATTTTCAGTGTATACCACCTTCTTTCCATACAAACATTATTTTTCTTTACTGTTTTTGAGGTGATGCTGGCCAAGGCTGTTGGATTAAGTTGATGGTGAGGCGTATGTTTCTTCGCGTCTCCAGGTCTTCCGTAGTGTTGGGATCCAGACTCACCGTGTGAGGGTGTCTCCCTTCGGACTCGGGCAGCCCCATCCCCAGCAGTTCCTGACGATCCTGATTTGCAATTACTGGCTTTGCTGGATGTGGATCCTCCCTAAGAGCCGTGTGGAGCCGGGAGGGTCACGGGGTGTCCTCGTGGCAGACGTGCCCAGCTGGGAAAACCAAACTCTCTACAAGTGTGTCTGCCAGCTTAATGCTTTTCCCTAAGATAATTATTATTGCAAATTAGAAACTCATTTTCACTGAAATTGTTTCTTAAGAATTCTTGATCACCTCAGTTAAAAAAAAGAAAAATAATTTCAGCACACTTCAGAATTTCATTGGCACAAATATTAATTTAGCAAAGTCTTTGGTTTCCTCCACGCGTGGTGCAGGCTGCCTGGTGTTCCATGAGCAACTTCTGCAACGTCCATTTTTGTAACACCACATTACATTAAATTTTGATTCACATCTCTGACATCTAGAAAATCGCTCCTTAACAGAAGGAGCGTAATAGTTGTGCTATGAAATACAGGCATGGTCTGGCCACGTTTTGGATAACTCTACCCTGTTCTTTAGAAAATTGGCTTTATTACTGGTAATTGGGCTAAAAGGAAGACTGTTTAATCCTGGCCAGCCCGACTTTCTGGGACATTAAGTTCTAATAGGCAGATATAAACTGGTTTTAATAGATGAGTCTGACATCATCTGGCTGCTTATTAACTATTAAACCTTGTTTCAGTAATTCTCTTGGCAACTATGTGTGTGTTGCCATAGTTTCTTTGTTAATAGAGCAAGGCTTTAATGCATTTTGACTACTTCTTGCCCAAAAGACATGAAAAACACCTTGTGTTTAAAGATAGAAACTCAAGCCCCTTACAAGAAGTGGGCAGAGCTGGCGTGCCATCTGCGGACGACATCCCGTCCCCGCGGCGCTGCCTTTGTTGGTGCCCAGGACGTGGGTTCGCACGGCGAGGAAGGTGTTGGACCCCCCCGAGGCAGCCTGCGCTCCGCAAGCCTCGTTGGGCAGTGATGCTGAAAAATACATGTTGCTGTTTAGGCAGACATTCACTGGGCCACCAAAGCGGGGATTCCCTGACGCCGTAGGTGTGTTTGGCTGAGGGCACTTGGGGACCCTCGAGGACCCTCCAGGACAGACTCCGCAGGGGCTGGGGAAGGTGGGGCTCAGAGGGCGTCCCAGGGGCCCCAGGGGGCTGGGGACCACTGGGGGGGCTCACACCTGGCTTGGGTACCGTTCCCCATTTTTCCCTTGTGCTGCTCCGCAGGTAGCTGTATCTCCTCCACCATTAGTCCCCAGCATCGCCCCAGAGCCTTTTGCTGGGGGCACCATGTGTCAGCAAGGTGTCGGTGAGCAGCGTGGAGCCTGCACCGCCACGTGGAGTCTTGCTTGAGCTTTTTGAGGACTTTCAATAAGCGAAAGCAGCATGTGTTTCTTCTCTTCTCCTCATCCTGGGGATGGATCAAGCTGGAGGGATAAACAGGTGGAAATAAATTGGATGACAGTCTTCAGATTCAGCCTAAGCTTACTTAGGGAGAAATCTGTGGGAGATCTGTGCAGTGGGAAAGGCTTTTGTAAGTAATTACAGGCTTAAGGGAAGTTGTAGCATTGGATAGTGGCAAGTGGTATTTATTCCATATTTTGTTCAATATCGTAAATTACATACTTATTAAAAAAATAAGATGGGCAGATACAGAGCTGCATAAAGCTCCTAAACCTGAGTCCCCAGGAACCTGGAGAGCACTTGGGTCTTTGGGTGCCCGGTGGGTACAGAGCCTCTGATAACCCTTCTCTAAGAGAAAGTTCCAAGTGCTCAGGTCTGCGCTGGATCTGCGGATGGGTCACGCTAAGGAGCATCTGCAGGTGGGTGTTAGCTGGGTGCTGCCCCTCACCCTGGGGCACCGCTGCACCCGTGCCGGGCATGTGGGCGCAGCTGCCTCTTGGTTCCCCCACTCTTACCAGGCCTCAGTGAGCTGAGTTAATTGCTCAGCCAGCAATTAACACGGCAGTTCTGAAAAGAAAAAAAAAAGCCCATGTATATGTTAGCCCTCCTTGGCTTCAGGGGCTGGGAGCTGCCCTTCTGGGGAGAGGTCTCTGTCTGGAGGTGACTCGGTCTCAGCACTTAGTTCTGTTACCCTTAGAGATGCTTTATATAAATTCCAAGCAGGTAGCGAAGCCATCCTTATTGTTTAAAAAAAAGAGACTTAAATGTTGCTTTGCTGGGATGCAGGATGGTGTTTGTACTGGTCTGGGTGAGACAGACTCTTTTGCGGGGCAGGTGTGCGTTCGAGAGCAGACACGTGCAAAAAGGCTGGAGGGTTACGTGCACAGCGGCGGGTGTCCTTGTGAAAGGGGAGAAAACGTTCACGGCAATGACCTTCTCCTGTGTTTGGAGGAGTGCTGAGACCGAAATCCGATTTAATAGAACGTTTCTGTTTCTTTTAGAATTTCTTCTCACTTTTTTGAAATTTTTGATTATGCAGCTGGGTGGTGAATGGTGCAGCGTAGCGAGTGATGGGCGGAGGGGAAAAGCACGATTCATTCAGGCTGCCACGCTTGGTTGTGATCAGCAGCACAAACTGCCTGGCACGTTCCATCCTGCGCTCGGAGAGTGCGGCACCGGCTGGGGAGCTCACGTCTTGAAATACCTCGTGGAGAAGCAGCCCACTACGCGGAGGTAAAAGGCGAGAAAAAAGATGGAATTTTTGGAAATGCAGAACATTTTTTGCCCCCCATGTTTTTTCCCCTGTAGCCCCAGAGGTGTGTTTCGTGCTGAAATGAGGCTGTGGTGAGACAGGGATTTGGAAGCTGGACGGGACAGGGCAGGTTGTGCTCGCGCAGCTTTCCGGCACGGCGCGTGTACGTGGGCTGCCGGGCAGCGGCACTCCGTTCCCACCGCGAGCAGGAGCCCTGGTCCCTCCTCTGGCAGCGCCGGCCTTCCTCCCAGTCAGCAATTACGGTGTGAATATATACATATTCTCCACTATACGGGGGTATAGATCTCCATTATAATGGCTTTTTGAATATTTCTGGATACTATTAAGCTAATTTAGGAAACGTTTAGTCTCTCTGTTTCTTAATGGGTTTAGTACTGAGACAAAGGTTCTACATTTCAGAAGAGCAAACTTCAACTCGTGCAGAGCACAGTTAGGATGGATTCCATGGGGAGTGTCCATGGTGGATGAAGGAGCACTGGGAGCTTTTCAGGAATGTTCTCCTGGAAGCACAAAAACTGTTCATCCCTGTTAAGGGTAAGGGAAGTAGAGAGAGCAAGAGACCCCCTTGACTTAACTGCGATCCCCCAGGGATCAGTGTTGGGCCCAATGCTGTTTAATATCTCCATAAGTGATCTGGATGATGGGATCAAGTGTACCCTGGTGAAGTTTTGCTGATGATACCAAACTGAGCGGGGAAGTGGACACTTTGGAAGTGAGAGCCACTCTGCAGGACGACCTGGATGGGCTGGAAGAGTGGGCTAACAAGAACCTTGTGAAGTTCGACAAAGCCAGGTGTAAGGTCTTACACCTGGGAAAACATAATCCAGGAGTGCAGCACAGGCTGGGATCTCCCCAGCTGGGAAGCAGCTCTGTGGAAAAAGACCTGTGGGTCCTGGTGGACAACAAGCTCAATGTGAGCGAACAGTGTGCTGCTGCGGCAAAGAAAGCCGACAGGATGCTGGGTTGCATCAAGAAGGACATCACCAGCAGAGATAAAGAAGTCTTTATCCCACTCCAGTCAGCACTTCTCAGGCCACACCTGGAATACTGTGTTCAGTTTTGGTCCCTGCTAAACAAAAAAGCTGTGGACAGGCTGGAGAGGGTGCAGAGAAGGGCCACAGAGATGATCCAAGGACTGGGAAGCCGGCCACATGAGGAAAGGCTGAGAGAACGGGGTCTGTTCAGCCCTGAGGAAAGGCGGCTTGGGAAGACCTTATCACCATGTTCCAGTATTTAAAGGGTGGCTACAAAGAAGATGTGACTCCTTGTAAAAAGGGCGTCTTCATGGAGACGATGAGGGGTGGTGGGCACAAATTACTCCTGGGGAGATTCCGATTGCACACAAGAGGAAAATTTTTCACCATGAGAGCAATCAGCCATTGGAATAATCTTCCAAATCCACTTCCACTGGGAAGTGGTGGATTTCTCAGCATTGGGCACTTTTAAGGTTGGCTGGACAGGGTGCTGGGCCATCTTGTCTAGACTGTGCTTTTGCCAAGAAAGGTTGGACCAGATGATCCTTGAAGTCCCTTCCAACCCAGTGTTCTGTGATTCTATGATTAAGTGAAAGGAAGCAGATTTTGAGCAATTTTTTTTCCCCCAGGAGGTAGGAAAGTAGTATTTGCCTTTAGGGAATAAGGAGAGAACACTTTCTGTTCATTAAATCTAACTGCAAAGTGCTCAAAATGTCAGGTATGAAAACGGAGGCTGAGAGAAGGGAAAGGTTTTGATTGTATTTGGTTGATTATATCATTTATTAGAATTTTGTTTGAATTTGATAATTAAGGAAAAATCTAAATCATCTGTTCTCAGTGCTGTTCACGGTGCAGTGGTTGCATGAGATGCACAGCAGCAGGCATGGTCCAGGGAAACAAGATGGAGCACAAGGAGATGGAAGGAGGATTTGTGGCAGTGGTACAGACTGGTGAGATGACCAGACAGTGTGTCACCTTCCCTTGGTGGAGAAGATTTTAATGATAAAATTTTTAATGGTAAAACCAGTCAAGCGTTGTCCTCACCTGCTTGTTCAGATTGTCTCTCTTAGGGATGAAACCCACCCCCTTCCTCTCGGGGGAGTTTGCAGTAGTTTGAGCGAAGGGAGGGTTTCACTGGCGCTTTGACTCATGGTATTTGTATTTCACGGTGTGGCCAGGACGTTTTCACAGGGGGTTATTGCTTGTGTGTACACTTGGGTGCTCTTGGCATCGGGTACACGCTGGGTTTGGGGTTTTTTCACCTTTTGAGTCTCAGCGTGGCTGCGCCGTGTGCTCTCCCGGCCGCCAAACGGCGTTCCTGCCTCCCCCGGGAGGGCTGAAGCGGTGTGCTGGGTTGACAGTGGAGGTCGGTGAATCGGTGGTGGTGGTGGTGGTGTGTTAACCAGTCTGTTACGCGTGCCACGAGAGTCGGGGCAGTGTGCTCAGGGCAGGGCTGCAGCCGCGGAGGGGCAGAGGTAAGGTTTGCCTTTCCCACGCTTGTTTGTTTTCTGTGCATGTTTTTAAATTAAAACATAGGAGTTGTTAACGTGTAGCTGCTACGTAAGAACAACATCCTCATTTAAGGAGGAGCTGCTGTAAATGCCCAGAGAAGCTGTGGCTGCCCCATCCCTGGCAGTGTTCAAGGCCAGGTTGGATGAGGCTTTGGGCAACCTGGTGTAGTGGAGAGTGTTTGGAACTAGATGATCTTTGAGGTCCCTTCCAACCCAAACCATTCTATGATTCTAGGATTCTATAAATCCGGTGCATCAGCAGGTAGATTATCTGGGAGATAAACCACGGTGCCGTGTAACCGGGAAGCCCATCAGCTCCAGATGGTGTGATTTGTTCTTGTTTGGCATCGCTGCACCGATCGTGGGTTTTTCCTGGTACAGCTTCCTTTCAGCTCGCCGTGTCCTGGCTGCCACGTGGGCTGGGCTGAGGCGGGGGCGTGGGGGTCCCGGCGAGCGGCAGCCTCCCTGCCCGGCGGCAGCGCGCCAGCTCCTCGGCCCCCGCACGCGGCGGCTGCCAGCACCACTGCCACCCGGCCACGGCGGCCCTGGGCATCCCCTCCGTCACACGCAGTGCCGGCGTTCTCCAGGCAGCTGACCTGGCATCACATTTGCGCTGTTCTGCCATGCCCCGGGTGCCAACAGCCCCGGTCTCGGCATCACTCGTCCCCTCGTGCGGCACGCTGGTTGATCAGGGTCCCTCTGCCACCCCAGCCCACAGCACGGTGGGGTCATCATGGTTTCCTCGCTTGGGGAATGCGCTGGTTTTTGGCTCCCAAACGGAGAGGTGTGCTCCCTGCCACTGGCCTAGTGCTGCTGGTGGTGGTCTCCCATTAGCAGGGGTCTCACCCCTGCCTGGCACGGCATTTTGCCAGACACAAGGATTTTTCAGTTTCCTCCTGTCATGGGTGGTGATGAGACCCTGGTTTGAGTCATGTTCTGAATGGGGAACAGAGAGGATTGGCTGGAAACCTCTGAGTTAAGTAGGGAAGATGTGCGGAGAGGGCACGGAGTGGGTGGGAACATCTGGATGTGGGGGCATGGGAACATCTGGATGCGGGGGTATTTCCGCAAAACCGCAGGCAGTGGGGACAGGAGTGGGACGTCTTGTCTGAGCTGCCCTGTGAAGGCCAGAACTTTCCAAGGGCTGCAAACAACCTGACGAGACCCCATCCATGTTTCCATCGCGCTCTTCCATGTGAAGATGCTGCTGGGACCAGGGACTGTGGGTACCTGGAGATCAGGGCTCAGTCATTGCCATACAGGCTGTGGAGGGGACAGACACAAAGCAGCCGTATATATACCTCGTGGTCTTTATTAAAAGGTTGCTTTGGTCTGCAATTAAGTACATCTCTTTTTTTTTTCCCCTCTGGGAAGTTGCAAAACTGTTTGCTATGGTTTGTTGGATTAATTTTAATCAAGAATATACAGTGTCCACTGGCAGAGAGGTACATTTCCTCAGGCCTCAGAAACAGACCAGCATCATTGCACCAGTACTTATTTGGCTGAAAAGCTGTGTTGAATACTGGGATTTTATGTTTCTACTAGGTGAGGTGTGAGTCATATGTAGTGGATATCCTTACATTTATCGGAGTCACAATTTCAGAATAGCCAGTGATACTTTCATGGTAATATTCCTATCTATATTAAGTAATAATCTATATTCACATATATGTTCTGAGCATTAAGAGCATCCGTATTCCCAGTTGATTGGTATTCGCAGGACGTTTCTTTGTCCTAGACTTGTTCTGAGATGGTTGGATATCCCAGACTTGGTTTTACCTGTTCAGCAAGTCGCGGTGACGGCTCTCCCGCTCTCGCCAGCAGGCACAGCACAGGGACCAGCCGTGCCACGGCTTTTTGTCTGCCCGAGTCCGGCTCAGAGGGAGGCTCGAGGCTGGTCAGTGCTGCTGCAGCTCTGCACTGCTCTGGTGCATCTTAAAATGTGTGGAGTGGCTCATGGGTCAGCGTGCTGTGATGGGATGAGTAGTACTTGCCATGCAGAGCAGGTCTCCATCATCAAGTGCCCACAACAAGACTTTGTTCTCCAGGAAAAAGATGTTCTTCAGCTGTCCAGGTCTGCTTTTGTCTCCTGCAAACTCACCGAGCTTTGCTCGCGGCCGCGCTGGGCATGTTCAGCTTGAGACCAGCCATCGCTGGCAGGGCCAATGTCTTTGTGGTAAGCAGCAGTGAGTCTTAAATGATTATTAGACAAGAAAGAGGCTAATTTAGTAATGAACAGTTTGACTGGCTCTCTTTGCAGTAGTAATGTTGGAAACAAGTGTCACCTACTGTGATGGAGAGCCGTTTCTGTAGGAACACCGCAGTTACTTATCTCAAACTTCAAAATGATCTTTTCCAGCTTTCCCTTGCTGGTGTGGAAAAGTGGAAAGGAGTTTACATGAATTAATACATCGTGATCAGTGCGTTTCCAGCAGGAGCTGAGCACCAGTTTGTTACAGTATTTGACTGGGAGGAAAGAAATGTGCATTTGGAAGTGAAATAAAACAGGAGAGGGAGAAGAAGGTGCAGGTTGGGGAACAGGCAAGGAGAGAGGACAATTTATCATCGGGATCTGGCTAAACCTGGATTCTCCTTTTGCATGTGATTCTGTGGTCATGTCAAGTGATTCTGTGGTCACGTCAAGTGATGGTTTCACATGATGTGAATTCTCTGCTTTGAGAAATGACAGAAACACAGAATTTATTTTTCCAGAAAGAGAAGGCTGGTGTCTTCTTAACAGGCGTGAATTTTTGCAGCCTGGAGTCACATTCTGGGCAACACCTCCTGAGACTGGCCCAGAGGTTCGCAGTCAGTCCCTTAACAGCACCGCAGAGACGATCACCGGTGAGCTGCTTGTTGAAAGGATTTGGTTTGGAAGCTCTTTCTGTGCCTGCGTGGGAGATGATGGCAATGCCTCCGTGCTGGCAGGAGGCACCATCTTTTGGGAAACCGCATCCGCGTTTGCCGCTCGCCGTTACCCAGGCGGCGAAGGCTCCAGCTGGAGCAGGAGGCGGCCGGGCGAGCTGGTGCTGGCAGCGGGGCGGAAGGCCTGTGGTGACCTACTGCTGGGGAGATCGGGCATCCCTGGCGTTCACCTCGTGCCCGTGGAGCCTGTGCACGAGCGCAGGCGGTGCCGGGGCACTCTGCACACCGAGCGCGGCAGTGAGTAAGCACAATTTCCTTCCCAGCTGCCTGGAGCGCTCGAGGCGGGCGAGGGAAGGAGCAGATGCATTTCTGAGTTCTGGATTTGCTGACGTGTGAAGTGGGAGTCTGGAGATCCAGAAATAGTGGCTGTGTTTTCTGAACGGCGAGGGATCTCCATGGGACGGGAGCCGGGCAGTGCCACCCCTGGGTCCCTGTCCCTGCTGCCATGCTGGGGCCGCGCTGGGGCCGCGGGGCGCTTGTGGGGCACTGCCTTCCTGCTGTGGGGCTGTCTGCCACTCCTGCCCGCCCGCTCTTTCCGAAATAGCCCTGTGGTGGGGGGGAGCAGAGGGAACCTGACGGACCGATTCGGAAGGGACAGGACCTTCCTGTCCCTGTCCTGCGGCTGGAGCTGTTCTGTTACATTTCTGAAATGATACCTGTCCCCAGTGCCTGAGCCTTTGCTGAAATAAAAACCAGCCAAGATTTAAAAAAAAATGGAATTTTAGCAACAAATGCTTTACTGGCTGACCTCAACAGAATCAGCTGCTGCCCCACTCCGTAAGGATGTGCGCACACACGTAGGCACCTGGGGAGGTGGACTCGATGGGGCACCCCAGTGTTGCACAGGTATGTGTGGTCTCACCAAGGATGGCCCTGCTGACATATTCACATCAGCAGTTAGGAGGGCTTCTGGGATTTATACTTCCGAATTAGAGGCCATGGTAATAGGGCATTTGTTTTTCTTTCTCTTAAGTGATCTTTAAAGACACTTTTTTGTAAGCAATAAAATTTGGGGGTAAAAAATAAAATCCTGTTGGCACAAGTGCTAGAAAGCAGTGCAGCTGCCAGAAGGAGAAGCAGGCATGGCTGGCTGAAGGACAGCATGGAAATCTGCTGCTCTTCCCAGCCCTGCACAAGAAGCAGGGAGCTAGAGCTGTGACCAGGGTACAGCTGCTCAAGCGGTCCCAAAACTTACCTCCCTCCTTGGGTTTGAACAGCGTGGTGAGATGCAGTGTGATTAGCTTAATGATAGATCAGCCAACGTCTAACCTGATTGAGCAGTATGCCCTTCTCACCTTTAACACCAAGTCACGGATGGAGGAATGTATTTTGTTTATTGCTTGTATTTTTAAACTAAGCTTTTATCTTATTTATCCTTTAGCATAATCCATTTCAAAGTACACAAGCGAGATTTCAATTTGATTCCTGGTTTGATCCTCTTGAAACTGAAGTCAACAGTGAAACACTTTGGAAGCCCAGGTAACGGAGTGCTCGTTGTTATCTTTTGAGATATTTTCATTTTTCCCAGCAAACGTTATTGGGTTGTTGTAGATTCACAGGAGCACGTTGTCTGCACGGAGTCTGTGCTGCGCAGTATGGCTTCTAGAACATTTTGTTTTCAGTTTAGACAACACTGAAAAAGTTGAGCTCAGCCCTACAGGAGTCCTAATTAGCTCCATCAGCATATGTGCACCACAATCATTACACGTGTGTTGTTGGGTTTAGCTAAGGAGGAAGGAATATCAAGTGCCACCTGACAGCACATAATTAAGTTGAAAGCGTGAAGAGTAATCCTGCTGTGTGTTAGAATTCCTGCCCTTCAGTGTGAACTCTGCATTCCTCGATACACAAGTGTTGAAAGTGAGTAGGAATTAGCAGAAGCTGTTTGCTGTTGGGCTGGACAGTTGGTTCAAACTGAACGGTGGACCAAGGTTGTGAGCAATGCTGTTATTAGCACTCGTTTTCCTGAGATGGTACCGGTCGCTCCGACCTGCTGCGGGAACAAACCGATGCGGTAATTAATCCGCTGCGTCTGGCGGGGCAGGGTTCACTCTGTCATCAGCGTCGCTCGGACTTGGTGCAAGTCAGAAATAGGATCCCGCTGCAAAGTGTTAGCCTGAGGGACCTGGCTTTCCCTGGATTCTCTGCCGGCCTCGCGTCCGCAGACCCTGCCGCGAGCAGCCGGTGCCGAGTTGTGTGAGTCCGGCTTCAGGCAGGTCCCCGGTGCTTAACGAGATGGAGCACAGGGCTGTGTGCTGGGGGGCAGCGAGGTGGGCGCCTTCTGGAGCTTCACCAGGAGAATCGCTGGCTCGGAAAGCCTCACGTTGGTTCTGCCGGGCCAAGGTGTCATCCCCTGCCATTGTGAGGAGAGTTGAATTTGGACTTTAGAATTCTCAACTGGTTTATGGACCTTTTCTCGTTATTCCTGCTCTTTATCCATCTGGGAGCTGCAAGCAGCAAGCCATCCGGTCTGCCTGTCATTCTGCTCCGACGTCTTTGCACAGTTTCCGTTGAGAATAAGACCCCTCTGCACTGGCCGCTGTGCGTACGACACGGTGCACGGCAAGCATGAAGAACAGCCTTTTCCACGAGCGACACAAAGAGAGTCAGTTCAATTCCCTTTGGATCAGAGACGGAGCCAGGAGTAGAGCACAGGGCTGGTGGCTGTCCACGTCCTCGGTCGCGTCTCCGTGGTGCTGTGGTCCCTCTCCATCCTTCTCTGCACTTGCCAAACTAGGTTTCCTTTACTCCCCTGACTGCATGCTGGGCTCAGATCTTGATTTTGGTCTTTATCATCAATTCCAGCGATGCTATGTTAAAGATTTCTTGCTTTGTACTGTGGTTTCTTGTGCCGTTTGTTTCCCTTTAGTTGAATCCCGTTTCCCAGAGGCTGTAGATACCAGTATGATTTCCATGTAGTCAAACGCTGGCAAGTGCCACCTCCGCCTGTGCAAAGCATGGCAGGAACAGAAAGCTTGAACAGGGCCCTTGTTCTGTGGTTCTCAGCAAGGAAAAATTGATGTGGACCCAAGAGACAGCAGCCTGGCCATATTATGGCTAACAGCTTGCTGGGGAACAGTCCTTAGCAAATTGCATTTAATTTGGAAATGTGTAAAAACAGAAAACTAAATGTGCCAGCAAAAAAAATTCTGTGTTTTTTTATGTTTGTTTTTTAAATGTCAAGTTGAAATCAGTTTATTTTGGAGGTATGTAAGTAAAGAAAAGGAAAGAAACCCACAACCTCCTCCCCTCTCCAAGGCAGATGAAAAAACCTGGTGGCAGAGGGTGGTGATGGTTGGGCTCTGGGTGGGAGGGGGTTTTCTCAAGCGGAGGTAGCGGTGTTGGAAAACTCGGGTCGTCTCCTTTGCAGTTATCGTTAAAGCTTTGCTCACGGTCTGTGGGAACACCAGGCAAAAGTTGGTCTATTAATTTTGTTGCTGGGTGCGGTTTCTGAAAAATGCAAAGTCAGGGCACATTGTGCAGACTGTGGGTTTAGCGTGATGGAGCAGCATGAAAAATGCAGACGGTTTAAATTTGGCCCATCCTCACGTGGAGCAGAGCTTAAAAATGGAAACGGGGCGGGGGGAGGAGAGCACATGAAGTCTGTGTTAATTCTTCTATGGCATGAGGACGACCTATTTCTGTAAGTCATTTTCGATTGCCAACTCTAGGCAATGAAAATGTGTTTTCTGAACGGTGAATAATTTAGCAACTTTAAAGTGATTAATGTAGAGAAGAAGCTGTAACGTGAAAGGTAGCGTGCTTTCGGAGCAAAATACGTTCCTGTGCAGGAGGGCGGCATGAATCCTTTGCATCCTTTAAATTCTGCAAATTCACTCAAAGCAGGTTCCTCTTGAAAGGAGATAGGAGGTTTAGGCTGGTGCTCATCCTCAGGACAAAGGTGAGGTAAAGACCTGAGGATCTGAAGCGGTTTGTAGCATCGGACCCTCGAAGGTGGCTTTGTCACTGTTCAACTTCTGTTGAATAGTGGATTGAAATTATTTAAAGAATTGGTTTCTCATTTCGTGATTTCCCTTCTACAGTCAGAACCACAGGGTGAGGAAAGTCCATGAAAATAACCAGATTTTATTTCTGATATAAAACATTTATTTATTACACTGCAAGTTCGAGACACTAAATGAAACCGTTAGTGTGGCATAAATGTGTAAAAATTCTTTTGTTATTTTAGACAGGTCTGAAAACTGGTTAATGCTTTGAGAACTGTGCCAGAAAGCCGCAGCCCATCCGGCTCGCAATCCGTTTCCCGTGTTAAATGAGGGGGTGAAACACTGGACCCGGCTCCCCGAGAGGTGGTCGATGTCCCGTTCCTGGAAACGTTCAAGTCAGGCTGGACGGGGCTCCGAGAAACCTGCTCTGGTGGAAGGTGTCCCTGCTCATTGCTGGGGAATTGGACCAGATGCCCCTCAGAGGTCCCTTCCACCCCAAACTGCCGTGTGATTGCGTGTTGTGTTGGCACAGGGCAACGTGTGACCTGTGCTCCTGCAGCGCTGAGCCTGACAGCGCAGCGCCGGCGGGGGCCTGTGCTTGCCACGCTTCCCAGACATTGCCAATTAGGCAGTTAAGCTTGGTGGACGGAATTGCTTCCCCACAGAGCAGGAAAAACTGGCATTAGTTATTTTCCTTGTTGTCTTTATCAGAGAACCCCAGAAAAGCTTCCTGCTCTATATACCCAGGGGTCAGGTAAAGCACACTGGCTTGCAGCTCCCCGCCATGGTTTTCGCCCGTGCACCATGAGCCGTGTGATGTTGGTCTGTCCCCTTCTCTCCTGGAGCCTTATCCAGGTCATGCTGGAGCGGCTGCCAAGAAAAAAACCTGAACCACAAGAAAATTGCTGTTGAAGAGGTTGCCATAAGAGCAGCTGGTTCTGGTCCTACCAACCCTTTGTGTCAGCAGGAAAGGGGTGTTGGTGGTGCCCCCCGGACAGAAATCACAGTGAGCAGCTGCTCTCAGGCTGGTCTGACGGCACATCCTCCTGCCACTTAAGGACAGTTCTGCATAAGCTGAGCTGCAAGCCCTGCCAGCGTGCCCGTCCGTTCAGGATTCATCAAGCGTCGCTGGGTGGGCTTAAATATTTTACAGTTCAGATGCAGCTCAAGGGTGCAGTGCAGGTTTTCTTCGCGAGCGTGGAGGCTGAGGAATGCTGCAGTATCCATTTTTTATGAGGCGGTAGGTCTGATGAGGAAGGTTGTAACGAAGCAGGAAGCCGACCTGCAGACAGGTTCTGCAGAGCGTGGCTGGCACCGCGGCACCACGGCTGCCTCCCCGGAGTGCCGGCACCTCTCTGCCCGGCCCGGCACCCCGTCCGTTTCGGGGAGGGGGGGAGCCGAGAACTTGGGCGTTTTGCATTTCCACGTCACGTGTTCCTGGTGGTGTGGCTAACGTTAAAACACACAGATATCCCTGCGTGACCAAACTGGCATTAGTGTGGGTTTAGTTCTTATTTTCCTGTCTCTAATAATCGTAACGAGGACTCTGTACCCGCGGGACAAGTTCAGCCAAACCGCCGCGCGTGCCATGCTTTGTGCGGGGTGCCAGGGCTCTCAGGGCGGCCCTGGCACTGCCCGCTCCAGCCCGCAGCGCTGTCCCAGCCCCCTCGGCTTTGGTGTTCTGGTGGCGGTGGCCGGTGCACGAGCAGAGGGACGGGGTCCCGGGCAGCGCCGTCCCGATGCGCTGGTGTAAAGTTTAAGGTGGGTGACTGGGGGGGCTGCCGGGCCGAGAAAATGGTTAAGAGGGGATTTCTCTGAGCTGGCTGTGATAACACAAAAACTCTCTTGCTGGCTGCGTAAAAAGCATTTGTCTGTAGTTGTGTTTCAGGACATGAAATGATGAGTTGGGGTCCCGTGAGGCTGGGCACACAACCCGTGAAGGGAAAAAAATCCTGCATCAAAGGAATTCCTATTTAAGTTACTTTCTTAGACTTTTAAAAGATCCATCTCTTTCGTATATCTTTTAATTTAATTTTGGAGATGGTTCTTGAGCTTCTACGTCCCCAATTGTATTACAGACTTTTAAAACGTTTCCTTCTTTTCTTCTTCCTCATGCTTTCTGCTTCATCATGAGAGTCCCCTGTGGACTTCTGGCTCATCTGAAGTGAGTAGTTGCCTTCTCACAAAACTTGGAGAATTGGAGCCGGCTTGCTATAGTAGCAATAAGTTTCTTCCTGGAAACAGTGTTCTTTCTTTACTGGCTGGATTTTATTTCTGATTACTGAAGGTTTCTGCATCCTCCTATGAGAATTCCTTAATTGTATTTAAATTGGCATTGCTCAGCAAAGCCTGCTGCTGCAGAGCCAAAGCATATGGTACGTACATAAAACATTAACGTGTTTCCTGTGGATGGGAGTGCACTGAGGCTGACAAACCCCAAACTTTGCTGCTGTCTTAAGCAAAACGGATCGTCAGCTTTGGTTTGAAATGGAAATGGCAAAGTTGCCCCAAACTTTGTTTTCAGCCTAGTTTTGAAGAAAGCTTGAAATGTTTCGTAAGATTTCAATTTTATTTGGTGAGTTTTCCATCAGAATGATTTTCGACAGAACGTGCCTCGGCAGCGCTGCCGGGGTGCTGGCCGGTCGCTTTGCCAGCAGCCCCAGGAACATGGCATCCAGAGTCCTTCTTGGCAGGGCAGGTGGGGAAGTGCCGAGGGGTCATCGTCCAGCCTGAGGTACTGAGGGACAAGCCGGCAGCAGCGTGGCAGAGGAGCCGGTGGTTGGGATGGGATGGGATGGGTTGGGTTGGGTTGGGCTGGAGTGGGTTGGGTTGGGTTGGGTTGGGTTGGGTTGGGTTGGGCTGGGGTGGGGTGGGTTGAGTTGGGCTGGGCTGGGCTGGGTTGTGTCCTGGGGAGTCTCCGCAGATCCACGTTGCACGGGTGGCTGCTGGAGCTGGCGGCTCTGGCACTCAGAGGGGCTGTGGCCGGGGGTGCTGGTCGGGGCTGGGGTCCAGCTGGGGTGCAGTGTCTGTGCTGAGCTGCGCCAGGAGCCGAGAGGACGGGGCTGGGCCTTCAGCAGCATTTCAGAGAAGTGAAAATACCCGTTTTGGATATTTTACCTGAAATTCCGATTTTTCAGAGAAGAAATGAAAACTTTGGTTTGGGTCAAAAGTTTAATTTTATGTAGTATTTATTCTTTTTATCTTTTAAAATTAAAATGCAAAGGAGGGCTTATTGTGCAGAAAAGTACTGTCAAGGTCAGTTTTGAAAACATTCCAGAAGAAGAGAGACTTTCCATCTCCCTATGCACTGTAAAAAAACAGGAATGAAATGGAGGAAATGAATTCAATGTTTTGGTACAGCCACTTTTACAATTTTTGTTGGAATAAATTTGTCTAAAACTGTTTAGCTTTACTAAGGTGCTTTCTGGTCACTTTAGGGTTTTTAGCAGCCACAGCCCAGCCCTGAACACAATACAGCCTGAATTTTTCATAAGGCACCTGAAGCCATCCATTCATCATTTATCACAAACGTTGCAAAAACACGAGGTAACATTTAGCAGATGTTTATTGCTAATGTCATGCTACTATAAACATGTGCTGTAAAATTTTTTTTGATAAATAAATTTTAGTTACTTGAAATAATATTTTCTGAGCAGTAGAAGTGGGGGGAAAAGCAAGAACACAACTAAAGGCTAGAGCACACGTCCAGTCTGACAGCTCGGTAGTGATGGAAGCTGAATTTGGTATTTAATTAGATTTATTTTCTAATGCCAAATGCCATGCCTTCAAGGGAGGAATATTGTCGTACATTTTAATGGTGATTTTTGCCATCTGGCTAAAATGTTTACCTGCTTGGCCCGTTGGAAACCGGTTGTCTGGTTTTGGATTCCTGGAGAAGAGGACGTCACAGACAAGCCTCACCCGAGCTTTCTGCCCGCGCCGCCGCCACCTCGGCTGTCCCCGGGGCCACCCGCGCCTCTCCCACGCTTGCCAGCCCACTGCACGCTCTAACAGCTTTACTCTTCCTCCACCCAAAGTTGCTTTTGGAAAAATCTCATCTTTCCTCTGCCATGTTATCAGCAGAGCTCATCCAGACTATCAGTAGTGCCCAAACACCTGCCGGAGCCGCCAGCTCCCTGTGCCATCCGAGGGCGGGCAGCGAGGGGTCCGGCAAGAGCACCCGTCCTTCCACACTTTTCCCCCAGGAGGAATTTTTCTCCTGGCAGGCAGCAGAGGCATCAGGGATTGCAGCCGTGAGGGCAGAGACTTGTTTTCTCTGCCACATCAGCCTTTCCTCGCAGGGTCCTCCTGCGTCAAATGGGCTTCTGAGATGTGCCTCTGCCCCAGCGGGACGCGGGTTTGTTACCCTGACACCCCCCAGGGGCCGGGATGAGCCCGGGTGTCGCCGTCGCTGCGGGCAGGGCTGTGATGAGCGGATGTTCAGCCCAGATAAGGCGACGCTGTGATCAAACGGCTGCAGCTTTGCTCTGCCCCACGCTCGGTGCGCTGGCGAGTTTGGTTGTTTGCCGGGGAGGTTCTGTTCCAGCTGCGGGTAACGTTTTCCCTTACAGACTGAACGCGGTGGTTGTGCCTCGGCAAGCCTGCAGTTGCTGTTCCCGGGAACGGATGAACTTGTGTCCATAGTGGAGAGCAGCTGCTGGTGTCGCGGGCAGCAGCTCCTCAAGGTTTTCTGCTGGCAGAGCCTCCCAGTGCAGGAGGGTTTGGTTTTGGTGGGTGCCAGCAGCGAGCCTCGAGTCTGCTGCCGAGGGACCAAACCTTTGCCTCGGCAGGGATGAAGGCGCTGCGGGGAAGGCCTTGGGGCTGGGAAGCGGTGACCCCGCCGGGGCCCCGCAGACCCCCGGGACGAGGGAGCGAGGTGCTGCCAGCTCGGGGCCGCCCGTGGGGCAGTCTGAGGCTGGCGAGCCCCGGTGCGCTGCCCACAGCGTTCGGGTGGGTAGCGGGGTGAATCCCCGTCTGACTTCAGCCGTTTCCTCCGTCACTTCGATGCCGCCGCTCTGCCATTTGCTGGGAAGCTGTTTAACAAGCTGTACCTGCATGAAACGGGCCATTTACCAGCGAGTTTTGCCGAGAGGCAGTGCCCATCTAGAAGTACCAGCCGCACGCGTGGGAGCACGGACAAACAAAACCGTCTGCAGTGTTGGCCTCAGGGCATCGGTTACTGGTTTGGTTTCGGGTGGTCTGGAGGGCTCTGGCAAGCGTTCGTGCGAGCTGCCCTCCCACAGCCCCTCCAAAAGCATCTCGCCCCGGAGCTAAGGGAGGCCAGTCGCTGCGAAAGCCGAGTGCCATGCGTGAACAGCCTTGTTTGCCAGCAGCCCATGCGGGCACAGCACGTGCTTTTGGCCAAGACCACCATGAACTCATTTAGTGCTCGCTCATCCGAGCCCGCGGAGAGCTCAGCCGGGTGGTTAATGGATAACCCGTGTGCCTCCCTGGGTTGTTACTACGAAGTAACGTAGGTTTTCCAACAGGAATAGCGTTTGTAAAGCGCACGGAACACAAGGGACAAGGTGTGGTGTTTTTCTCCGTGATCTCTGGTGCCTCCTGAGCTCGTTGATGAAGAAGCCGATGAACATAATAAGCTTGCGCTCGTTTGGAAGGGTTCCTGGCCAGTGCAAGCAGTATTTTTGCACTAATTAGGAATGGTTTCTGGCCAACGCAAACATTATTGTACCCAGTATCAATAACCCAGTCTTCCTAAAATGACTTTGCAGTTGCTTTTTAGGGTATATTGGATTTCTTACGGAGTCGCAGAGATTCATTTTTAATCATACAATAACTCACTGTTTTTACACGACTTCAGAGTTGCTTCCTAATAGTATGTTTGAATCCTTAGTTTCTAAAGGGGTTCATTTATAGCGCTGGGCTTGTATTATACCTTTAATTTCTTTCATTATCTACCAGCATTCCCTGAATTCCTGGGTAGTTAATGCTCACTTGAGTTTCCTGTCAGTCACATTATACCGTATTTCCATTTTGCTCACCCATGTAATCTTCTCTGTGGATATGAGTAGGCAAACCAGATCAGCCCGGGATGCTGGAGACCGAACATATTGCTGTACTTTTTCCAGTGATACAAAGAAAAGCAGTGGGTTTTTGTGCCATACGGAGCCTTCCAGATAGACAAGAATGGAGGCCTTGCATTCCAAGGGTTTCAGGCTGGGGGAGGGCTGCTGATACCGTTCCCCATTGCCCTTTGCTCCCTCTCTCCGTTGAATACCTCTGCGTTTCCCCTCAAGTTGCTTTACCTCATCTCTAATCATAAATCTCATAGATTTCTTAGATTTCTAGGTTGGAAAAGACCTTAGAGATCATCCAGTCCAACTGTCCCTAATGTCCCATTAAACCATATCCTTAAGTAGTCACTTATCTCACTTTTGATCTCCCCCATCTTCCCGATTCTCCCATTTCACTCAGGTTCATCCTCCAATTTAAAAGCTTTTCATACCAAGTCCTCCCTGTCCCTCCTGTCATCCTGCCTCTCTCTCGCGCTGTTTTTAGCAGACTTGCCACTTTTTTTTTAATTTTCGGGGGTTTCTGTTTGCAGTGATGCCTCTGCTTCCCTTGCAGGCTCTCTGCAGCACTTCCCTGGTCTGCCCTTGCTCGGGCCCTCCCTCTTGCTCTGAAAGCTGCTCCTGATCCCACCATCTGTTAGTCCTGCTGTGGTTCCTTGTTGTTGTCCTCTGACTTTCAGGACGGTTTTTCCCCCCTTGCAGTGCCCTGTGCCCGTGTTCCCCCAGGTTGTCCCCCTCCCGGCGCGGCCAGACTGGCTGCCCTCGCCATCCATCCACTGCCCCATGGTTTGCCAGCGTGGCCTTTTCTTTCTGGCTGGAATCGACGTGTGCGATGACTTTTGAGTCTAAGCTGTAACTCTTCTGTGAGCTGAAACTCTTGGCGTTTTGTGGCAGCAAACTTGTGGTGAGTGTGACCACATATTCATGTTTCTACATCAATTACTGCGGTGCTTTCCTCCAAAGCTAGATTGCAGTAATGTAGGTAGACAAATGCTATTAATGATGCCAACATACAGAAATACGGTGATAGAAAGTTGATTGTGCTGTACTGGCCCTACAAATTTGCTGTTACATGACTCAAAAAAGAGTTTCTTAGTTAGTTTCTTTCTTTAGCATTGTAGAGAGTCATGCCTGGAGTTAAAACGTCTCTGTTTTTATTGATGAAGCTCGAAAATGTGCAGATAAATAGTGAAAGGTTGACTCAGTCTTTAAAATGCGATTTTTAATTTTGTGTTTTCCCCAGATTTGAGGATGTTGGATACCGGGTTTACTAGATGCGTGCTTTGTTTTCCTGCTATTGGACATTAATACCAGGTCCTGGTGTTGAACCCTCACTGGGTGTCCACTGTGTATATGAAGTTTTAGGGTAGCTTTATCTTTGATGATCTACTTGAGGATATGGTTTAATGGGGATTAGGGATGGTTGGACTCGATGATCTATAAGGTCTTTTCCAACCTAGAAGTCTATGAATCTATGAATCTATGAATCTTGCCGTACTTCTAGGTATCTTGTAAATAAATACAGAATAAACAGCAAAAATAATGAAAACATTCATAATTTTAAGATAGTAAAGACAAAACCTTCATGTTTTTGTGTCTTACGTTGAGGCAAAACGTAAAATTCTTATGCATCCTTCTGCATAAAGAATTTTTGCAGAGAAACATGTTCTTCATTCTCTTCATTTCACTGGAAAATAGAAGCTGTGCATCCAGTCTGCTTTATCACACAGTACATTTTGTGACTACAATGAAATCTTAATTATAGAGATGTCAGTACAGCACCTGGCACTCTCTTGTGCAGTGGGCTGGACTGGGCTGCGTGAGGTTTGGCGAGGTCCAACAGGCGCGTGAAACCCTGCCATCCTGCTTGTCACACGTTGCTGGAGGCTGAGAACAAAACCACGCCGAACTGAGCAAATCCAGGTCACGGTATTTATCTTTGTTTGTGATTCATGGCTTGTCGCCTGATGCCAGGGAGAGTCAGGAAGAGACGTGTCTCTCTCGTGGTGAATACCAAAATCTTACATCCAGCAGTCCACTGAGCTGTGGAGGTGCTGTATTGATAACGAGCTGTTAGAGGAGTCAATAGGAATAATTAGCCTAGTTTTCTCATGAGAGCTAACAAAATACCCATTGGGGCATTTCGGCACAGCAGGTGGCATTGGGTTGTGGTGCGACCAACAAGTCAGCGTCCTTGTGCCGTGGTGCTGCGCTCCTGTGCATTCGTACGTTGCAGGTGGTTTTAGACAGGACTAGACTAGACTATTTCCATTGGAATGGACCTGCAATGATCATCTAGTCCAACTGCCTGACTCAGTTCAGGGCTGACTGAGTTAAAGGGTGTTCTTAAAGGCGTTGTCCAAATGCCTCTTAAACACCGGCAGGCTTGGGGCATCGACCACCTCTCTAGGAAGCCTGATCCAGGGTTTGAACACCTTCTCGGTGAAGAAATGCTTCCTAAAGCATCCCAGGTTTTCAGATCCCTCTCCTCCTCTCGCAGATTCCTCCGGTTCAACCTCAAGCCAAAACCATTTCTGTACTTACAGATTGTGAGTGTCAAAACTGTGCCACGCTGAAGTCGCGGTAGTGGGTGAGCATGGTCCTGGGAAGAGGCAGCAGCTGTCATCTCCGCTGGCTGGGAGCCTGTGTCATGAAATCCTCCACTGGCGTCTGTGACTCAGGCTCATACCAGTCACCCCCAAATAATCAGCTCTTCTAGTTGTGGGTGAAAGACAGCTTTCTCTTGTCAGCTCACAGAAAGTGGAGTCTCTGGAGCATACGTAATTGTCCCAGGCAGGTTCAGGATTTCTATTTTAGGGATAATCACATATTCTGTAGTGATACATTGTCATTTTTAGAAATCCAGTGTGGTGGGGTGCAGAAAAAGCAAGATGCTGCTACTATGATTTTCTTCCTCAAGTGCTGAGATTTACTTTTTCTTTAAGGGGATTGCTTACTAATTCCGGAAGAAAATAACGAAACTGAAAAAAACAGTCAGTGCCTGTTCATCTTACATCATCTGAACTTCAAATCAGCAGAACTGTGTGTTTAGTTTATTAAAAGTTACGTCTTTGCCGATGGGTTCAAAGGCCTGGTGAGTGTTCATATCTAGATTTATTTCCTGACTGCTGACTCGAGCAAGCTTTCCAGATCAGTTGTAGTCATGGATACTTGGAAATGACACTTTTGGTTCTCAGCGGCAATGCCTTTTTTACACAATATTCCAAACATTATAAAAAAGAATTGTCAAAAACTGTCCTCCTGGAGCGATGGCAGATCATGAGCACTTGCACATGGTTTAATTGCCAAGAAAATGCTGTGCTTTAAAGATGCTCGCTACAGCTGGGTTTCATCTCTGAGTGTTTCTTAGTGACTCAAGTTCAGTTCATGGATTTGCTTGCCCATGAGAAAAATTGGATGTTGCCCCAAATGCTTCAGCATTGTGTGTGCGAACATTTTGGATTTCAGAAAGAATATTCATGAACAAGATGTAGCTGTGGTTACTCGTTGCTCACTACAGTGTCTCTGGTAGGGGTGATGGGAAGTAGATATAATATATAAAATGCTGCCTGTGGCTGCAAATTGCTCCTTCCCGGGCTGGCTTTTGTCAGATGTGAAGGAGCAGGTGACCAGTTTGCAGCTCCTGCAGCATTTCGAACGAGCTGGCCACTGGCTCCAGGTGTCTCCCGTGTCCTTGCCAACGTCTCATGGCGTCTCAGCCCAAGACCCGTCAAGTCCTGCTAAAAGAAAGCTGTTTGCCCACGGAGCAGGGGAGTGATTAGGAGATGACACACCGCTCATGTAGTGGATGGGAGGCACGGGTTTCCCCACGTGGTCTTTTGTGGAGTCTCCTGGAGCATCTGCCCTTCAGCGTTGCTTATAGAGTGAACTGGGAGTGTGGGGAGATACGTGGTAGGAACTGGCCCAGACTCTGTTTTTTATTTCATTTGGCAAAGTTTTCTTGGTTCCTCTGCAGAAAATGTCCCACAAAAGTGACAATAACAATATTTTGGATATCAGCCTAGCACAAAAGGGTAATAGGAACTCCACGGGCATGCGTGGGCTTTTGATTCATCCTCAGAGATGACAGATGTGCATTTATTTAAGAGCTGGGAGTGGGACTCGGAATATTTATAGGGAATTCTTTGCTCCCACTCTTCCTGTGTGATTCTGGTCTCCACTGACAGTCAAACACGGGGTCAGTGCTCTCTGTTGACCATCTCCTGCATCAGTCACGCTGCAAATCCCCAAGCCTGTGCCAAGCATTTCTCTTTGTCCAGCCTTCAGAGATTTCTGGAGAGGAAACGCTGAGGGTCCCCTTGCATGGTCAGGGTCTCACAGTAGAAAAGTTAAGGGCTGACGGGCGGAGCTGGGCAGGGCACAACTCAGACCACTGGTGAGATCCTCCGGCCACGTCCGGCCACTTCGAGAGCACACTGGGCTTAGAGCAGAAGAGCAGTTTGGTTGCAAGAGACCTACAATGACCAACTGGTCCAAGTGATGAGCGCTTCGGGGCTGACCAGCAGTGAAAGCGTCTGCTCGTGCCGCAGCGGGCACTGACGGGCAGCGCGTGTGCGCCACGGGCTTCGTTTGCAGCCCTGCGGCCACTGAGCTGGGGGGACATTGGGGGACCGAGGTACAAAGAGGCAGTTTGTAAAATGGGGGTGGTGCTGTGTCCTTTACACTGGCTTTTGTGGCAGTGTTTGTTTGTTTGTTTGCCTGTGAGGCACTCCAGCTATAAGGCAATGGGGATTATCTCGTTATTGGTATAAATAGACCTATCTTTTTATTGATTTAAGACTGAAAGCCAACCGTATCCTGGGCTGTATCCAAAGCAGCGTGGCCAACAGGTTGAGGGAGGGGATTCTGCCCCTCTACTCTGCTCTGGTGAGAACCCACCTGGAATACTGCGTTCAGCTCTGGAGTCCCCAACACAAGAAGGACATGGAGCTGCTGGAGCGGGTCCAGAGGCCACAAAGATGATCTGAGGGCTGGAGCACCTCTGCTCTGGAGACAGGCTGAGAGAGTTGGGGCTGTTCAGCCTGGAGAAGAGAAGGCTCCGGGGTGATCTTCTTGCAGCCTTCCAGTACTTAAAGGGGGCCTACAGGAAAGCTGGAGAGGGACTTTTTACAAGGGTATGTAGTGATAGGACAAGGGGCAATGGCTTTAAACTGAAAGAGGGGAGATTTAGATTAGATATAAGGAAGAAATTCTTTACATTGAGGGTGGTGAGGCACTGGAACAGGTTGCCTAGAGAAGCTGTGGCTGCCCCATCCCTGGCAGTGTTCAAGGCCAGGTTGGATGAGGCTTTGAGCAACCTGGTGTAGTGGAGGGTGTCCCTGCCCATGGCAGGGGGTTGGAACTGGATGATCTTTGAGGTCCCTTCCAACCCAAACCATTCTGTGATTCTATGATTCTGTGATACTAGATTAGATGACAGCAATAGTTCAGTAGAGACAATGTTGTTTGCAGTGTTTGCTGATGGAGGCGGTAGCTGAAGTGCTAGAGCTGCGCTGTCCTTTCCTGTGTTCTTTCCTTACTCCTCACTACGGCTTGGGAAAAATAACAGATCTGGTGCAGGTGGGTTTGCACATGAAGAGGGTGGAAGTCCGTCGCTGTCCCCTAAACGTTGTCCTTGGAAGGCGCACACACCAGACCGCCCGGGATGGAGCCAGGCGCGGGGAGCGGCGGCCGCCCGCGCTGCCCCTCTGCCACGCTCCGAGCTGGCTCACGGCGTCTCTCCGAGGCTCCTCCTGTACGACACAGGGCGAAGCTGTATTTTAACTTGTGCTAAACCACTTCTTCAGGAACCCGGTTTCGCCTGTTTGCCAGCTGCTTCAAGCGGGTAAAAAGACACTTTGAAAGAAGAACAGCTCCTGTCCTGCATCTTCGCTGGGAGACGGTGACTTTTAATAAAAGCTTGACTGGTGCTCTTTGATTGTCTCCTTGTCTTCTTTTTAGGTAGAAGATGTTTGCAGTAAAGCATTTACAAATTTAAATTCTTTTTTCTTTACCTTGTAGTGAACTTTGACCACTTCCAGATTCTCCGGGCGATTGGGAAGGGAAGCTTTGGCAAGGTAGGCTTGAACGCTCGGCCTTGAGTTTGCTCCTATGTTTTATCAGATGCCTGCTGTTACGTACTTGTGGTTTATTGAAACAGTAACGGGGCTGAAATAGGCTATTTTGATTGTTGAATGTTGACTGCTAAGTAAACACAGGAAAAATGTGATCAGGAAAATACCTTGTCGCCATTTGGCATTGCTTTAATTCTTGACATCTTGGTGAAACAGGTGTGTTTTAAACTGCCAGCACAGTTGTGACCATTTCATGGCAAATGCTCATTATGTTTTCTGTTTCCTGAGAGGGTTTATAGGTTGTGAGGGGGGGACAGTAAGTCAGGAAGGTGTTGGAAGTTGTTCTGGGTGATCGACTGAGCTGGCACAACATGGTCAAGAGGGTTCTCTGAAGCCCTGGGCTGTTTTCCCACTCAGAAATGAGTTATGCTGAAGAGGTTTTGTTGTTTATTTTTAACAAGTTTTTTTTGCCAAGCATGTGGGAGAAGGTGGGAGGTGATGATCAAAAAGCTGGATAGCTCTGGGAATCAGTTACTGGTTGATTTCCTAGTTTTATCTCTTTTTTGTTCCCTTTTTCACTGACTCTTACTCAGTGCCTGCGTAGACAAGTATTTGCTGCTTCTGCCATGGCATTTTACACCATTTGTCTGCCCTGCACGCACCGAGTTCGGTGCATCTGTTTGCAGTTATTTTGTCACCTGCCTTTCACTGTGCCCAGCAGTGGTTGTGTCCCTCTGTTTAGCCGAGACGTCTGCTCCTGATGGACAGGAGCTGTAGGAGTGACGAACTGGCGAGGATTCATGAAAACTGCTGCGTTTGGTTGTCGTAATCTCACGTGGTGTGGGGCTTTGTGCCAGGACTGGGTGGTAGGGTGGGGAAGGGAAGTGGCCTTTGAAATTGTGCGAGATGTGCGATAGTGAACGTGTGAAATAGCACAGACCAAGTTGGAGGATGGCACAAGCGCCTCCGTGTCTCCACACGCTGCCAAAAGAAACTGAAGACCAGCTGAGCCGTCGAGGAAGGCTGCAGCCTCTCGTTGCCATCTTGGCCGGTTTCTGCCCATCTTGCTCTGATGGGCAGCTCCTACCGTGAGGGTAAGAAAATCTGAATCTGACCCAGGAGATGAACCATACTGTCCTTTGCCCTTACAGCCCTAACGAGGCAGCGTCACGCCGGGCGATGGCCGCGTGAGCAGCCTGGCCTGCGGCGTTCGGTGCTCGCAAACTTTGGGCACTTGGAAACTTTGCAAAGGCAGAAATTTCTCAGGAGATCTGAGACCTGTTTGGCCAGAAGGGCCCAAATTTTTGCTCGTTACTCAAAGGCTCTTTTTAAATACTTCAAATGTATTCAGTAGCATGAGTCTTGAGAGACGTAGCAGTACAAAATCCAGCTGCCATCTCGATGAGGTAGAGTCCAGCTCTTCTTAGAGTCAAGAGAGTGGACACTATTAGTCATAGTGCTGTCATTAGCACTGCTTTCTAACGAACATTTTTCATCTCAGCCTCAGTTAACTGACAAACACTGAGGTATTTATTACACTGTTCTGGAGTGCTCAGGGTACAATGTACCCACAGGAATTCCCGCCTGGCTTCGTTGTAAGTCCGCACGGGATCAGGGCTAATGAAAATGTAATGCCAAGTAGCGTGCAAGTCATGGAGAGGGTGGTTTTAAATAGTCACCCATATTTGCAGCCATGTCTCTTGAGCAAGAGACGAAAGCTGGCGGAAGAGCCATGTCAGATTTCTGATGTTATGTTAGATGATGGAGAATGATTAAGTACGTGCTCAGGTCCTTCCTTAGGGTAGCACTGTAAAGGTAAAGCATATAGCAGAGGAAAGCCTCCCCCAGGTGCTTGTGGTGAGAACGGGAACTCTCAGGGTCTTGTGACTTCGGTTCATCATCAAAGACCAAAATCTAACTCAAAAACCTTGCTAAAAAATAGCGGCTAACATTTTTTTCAAGCTCATGTGAGAAGACATAAGCTTCCAAACATTAAACTTTCCAGAGAAAAGAGGTTTTATTCTGTTGAGCAGCAGCTCTTGGTGCTGGAAAATTAATTCTTCTCAGAACATGAAAAGGAGAAAAAAATATTGTTGTCCCAGGGCAGGACCTTTTTGGCTTTGAAGAGAGCTGCTCCTCATGGCTGCTTCCTTTTCTGTTTATGCTAAAGAAAGGTCAAGTCTAGCACATGGCAGTCTATCAGGCATCAGAACTGTATATACACTTTCAAGAAAACGCTGAAATGATTCATCTGTCATCTTTCTGGATAATTATGTCAATATGCTAAATTTCCTTTGATACTGAGAAAAGCTTTTTACATTTACAACTTGCCTTTAATTACACAAAATGTAGAACTACCTACCTGAAAACTCTTACCTGAAATTTATGAGAAATTTAGTTGCTTTGGTTGGTTTAAGCACTGTCTGCCCACATCCAGGAAGGTCTGTGGGAGCCACGGTCCCGTCCGTCTCAGAGGGAGGGTGCGGGCTCTCCGTGCGCAGCGAGTGACCTGTGAAATCCGTGACGGCTGATCTCGCGGGGACGGCACGTAGGAGACAGCGACCGCCGTGTCGCTCTGGGCAAGGTGTTTGCTTTCTGCTCACGCTTTGTGCGCCGCTCAGGACGGACTCTGCGGTCCTCGGTACAGGAACCGTACCAAATGCAGGGAAAGGGAACTCGGAAATCACTTTCGAAGAGCCCGGAGAGCCCCTGAGCTGTGGCTCTGGCATATCTGCAAAAACCAACCCGTTTCTGTTTCCTAGAGATGAGTTTAATCATCTGTAAGATACTATTAATCAAATTACGGCCACGCTCAATTCCATGTTTACTCAAATTAGCAGATGTGTAATATTTTCCATACATATTAGAGGTAATATTATTTGATTCTGGGTATTTTAATCGCAGCGCTGTGCTCTCCTGTAGCACAGGCTCCTTTCTCGGGCAGCAGCAGTTGCTCAGGTGTCAGCCCGTCCGTGGCCGTTACCCACGGAGCAGTAGTCAGGGCAGGATTTCCAGAATGTGATGCACTCTGTGACCCTCTGTTTTAATGGAAAACACACTCCGACTTTCATTGTGCTTCACGAGAGACGTGATGAGCCCTGGAAATTTCAGAAGGTGTTGGTTGCGTTGCAGGTATCCTGACATCTCCCTTCTCAAAAATTGACCTCTGCTGGCCAAAGTCTCTGTCTGGTCAAACTGGGCAGCAGACGAGGGAATGTTGGCTTCTGTGTTCCTCCTCCCACCTGGGCTTCCCTCCCGATTCTCCCTCGAATCAGCCACCGCCACCTTTTCCAAGGGATAAAGAGCTGGATGGGGATATGGGAAATTCATTATTTCCACTTGACTGCTGTGAAGAAGTAAAAACATGTCTGAAGTTCTTCAGCACGGATTTATGTCTTTGTCTGCTGTTGGAAAGAGGGGATTAAACCAGAGGATGGGGGCTGGAATGCGCAGCAGCGTGAAATGAAATTTCCCGGAGAGAACAGATACGTGGCGAGGTGGGCAGAGGGGCCTGGGGGGACGCTGCTTTCATTTTTCTTCTTTTTCTCCTTTTTTTTTTTTTTAAATTTTGAGTAATTTGTGAAGTTTTAGTGGGACCTGCGAAGTTTCAGGGCAACCCGTCTGGTAGCAAAGAGGTTTTTCTGGCAGGCGACTGCCCCATCCCTGGGGAGCAGGGAGCCCAGTGCAGGCGTGACGGCGGGGGATCGGCGGGAGCTGCGGTGCAGCACGGGTGGAGAGGCGGCCGACGGACGGCCGTGCTCAGCGCTGCGGGGCGGCTGCGGGGCAGCTGCGGGGCGGCTGTGGGGCACGACGGCTGCCAGCGGAGGTGTCCCGCTCCCCAGCCGGGCACCTGCGGGGCCGGGGCGGGCGGCACTCCCCGCTCGGGGGCGGCCGCGGCGCCGTGGGGCGGCTGCCGAGCGGCCGTCCCGCAGCGATCCGGCGTGCAGCGCGGCTGGCTTTGCCCAAGTGCCTTAGCCGCGCGGTTCTGTTGCTCTGATAATGCACACAGCCTGGAGCTGGGTATGGAAAAGCTTTAATCCAGTTTCTAAAGGTCATAAATGCCCACCCAGCAGATAGACCGTAAATAGAATTCCCTTAAAGTGTATTCTCAACTGAATCCTTCTTGGATACCAACACAAGCTTGATCCTTTGTCTTTTTTTTTCCGGCTTTATAAATGTTGGATTTTTCCCCTAAAAGAAAGGCTCGAGACATAATCCTTTAATATTAAAATGCCAGGGATGTTTTTTGCCCTTGTTTTCTCCTTTGCCTACACTGGAGCTTGCACAGGGCCAGGGGTTTGTCGGAACGGCAGGCAGGGTCTGCAGATGCACGTCCCTGCTGGGCATCGGCCCCGACTCCCGTTCACACGCTGGCGACAGCCCGGGCCCTGGCGTCAGGGGGCAGCAGGAGGACCTGTGTGTTGCCAGGAGGCTCTGGAGGTGAAAACGTGTTTGTTTTTTAAAAGGGTGGCGTGGTTAGCTGAGAGGGGACAGCCAGGCGAGGGGTGTCCGTGAGTTCCGGGGCACCACAGAGCCTCTGGGGTTTGACCACCCAGCCCTGCCCGGGTGAGGTTCTGCTGGGTGGCCCCAGCCCTGGAGGAGGGCAGGGCTGTGCTGTGCCAGCGCTGTTCAGGCACCGTCCTGCTTGGCCCCCAGAGCTGCACAGGGTGTCGTGCAGGACGTAGCAGGTCCTCCAGGCAGGAGATGGGCAATTGCAGGAGCAGTGATGTGAAGGATGTGCTTCATCGTAGCATGCGGCGCAGCTCCCCTGGCTGAGGGGCGCATCCGCCCAAAGCCCTCGTCTGGCAATGACAACGAGTGGGAGCGTGAGAAAGCACAGAGCACACAGAGGGCAATCCTCCCTCTGGTACAACCTCCTAGGTGGTATTTAGTGATTTTTTTCTTTCTTGGATGTTGCTAAGCTGTAAATGTGTCACCGGTAAAAGCCACAGGAGAGGGAACAGCAAAGAACAAAAAGCCCAAGTGATGATGTGGTCCGACACTACCTTACTGTCCGGATCTCGCAGTAAAATTACAGAGCAGAAAAGGCTGCTGAGTGATCTCAGGTGACAGAGCGAGCAGTGACTTCAGCTGGAAGGAGGGCTGGGATGTGATCCTGCCTGCCCCTGCTGGGGACCTGTTTGGGTTCGGTGAAGAATCAGACTTCATAAGACGGTGGCTTACGGCAAAAGCTGCCCACTTTTGTTGCTATTATACACCCAGGGCCTTGTGAACATTTGCCTTAGAAACTGCCTGGGGTTTATTTCAGCCCCCGTCGTTCCCTGTGGATGAGTCACACCGGTGTGGGACGGGAGGTGGGACCGATGTTCCTGCCAGCAGCCCGGAGGCTGTGGACAGGAAAGCGATGTAGGGGAGCGGAGGGTGGAAACACCTCCCTCACCCAAACCCCCACTGATGGCCCCTGGGCACCGCTGAAGGTTTCCACACTCAGGTGGGGACTTGTGGCAGAGCAGAGCACCATGGCAGGGTGGCATCATCTCCCCAGGGGCTGCGAAGCTGCTGCATCCCCCTTCTCGGGCAGTCCCTTTGCGTGGGCACACAGGGAGGGGAACGGTCCCCTGCAGAGGGACACACGTGAGCGGCAGCTGCTGGGAGCTGGCTGTTGAGCGCGGAGGCTTCATTGTGTGCGCCACACTTGCCCCATCTTCATATGGTTTGCCATCGTACAGCTCAGACGGCCTCTGTCCCTCCCAGGTCCTGAAATGTGCTGGTTCCCAGTCATCAGGAGGCTTCGAGGAGAACAGGATGCTGGTTGCAAATTGTGGTGTTGGAATGTGACGCTTATTCTCAAACAGGCTCCAGCCCTGAGCTCGCTGTAGTCTGTGCACTGATTCATTGCATCTTGTGTCAGGGGAAGTCTCCGGCGTATTTTGCTGAGGCCTCGTCACGGGGTAAGGATGGCTTTTCTGGGGCAGTACATGACACCCACTCTTCAGTGACCAGCACACGTCTGCTCACACAGCTCCTTCCTCTTGTGCATTCCTGCCTGGGCCATGTGGGACAGGCAGGGCACGCTGCTTGTGCTCGCTGCACGTTGGGAGCTGAGAAATGCACTGCAGGTCTTATGCACAACCAAGAATAACATTTGTGCGGGTGTCAACCTCTCTCCTTTATCCACTACAAAACAACCCAGAAGAGGTTTTCACTTGGTTTGCTCCCCGTGCTTGATAGACACGCTCCACTGTGTGCTTGTAGAGCTGCTGGGGAAAGTGCCTCTTTGCTCCTTGTCTGAAATTTTGTCATTTTCTTGTGTCGTCATCTTTTGCCATCAAAGTGCACCAACACGGGGAGGATCTAGTGCCTTGTTGCCAGAAGAGAGCTTGTCTCTTCTAACTCACATGTAGCAGTGAAGCCTGATTTGGTGTGATGAATTCATGAGGATTCCCTGGTGTCTGATAATACGGTTTAATTAATGACGGAGCCTTTGCCTTCGGAACATCCTTCCGAATCTCTGTCTTTTTCGTTGTCTGTTTGGTTTTCACAAAGCCGAGAGGAACCTCTACATCTTTGAGATGCCCATCCATCTGTAAAATCTGGCTGAAACTGGCCAACAGTCCTAAAAGTCGGTAGGGGCGAGTGTGAAAAAATAATTCCATAACCTCGTTTTCTTAGGAAAGCAGACACAAATGTTTAATTCATGAAGCCGTAAGCAAGTCCAGCAGATGGGATCCCTCCTGGCGTGAGCTGGGATTATAATACAGCGGAGCTCCTCTTCAGGAAAACCAGAGCCCTGGGCCACCAGGAGGAGCGGGTCCGGTGTGACGCTGTGACACCGTCCCCCTTCCGCCCCGCTGGGGCTGGCGCCGCCGGCAGCAGGGCAGGCAGTGCACAGACGCGGCACTCGGGGCAGGCTGCCACTGCGGGGAGCTTCGCCATGGGATGCGGTGATTCCAAATGTCCCAGCGCTGGTGGTGCCACCTCGGGAGGTGCTGCCGGTGCTATCCGTGTGCCCTGTGTTGGCGGCACCATAAACTGTCACTAGCAATCGTAATGTAGTAAGTGATGGAAAAGGGAAGAACAAAGGGTCCCGGATGATCTCCTCCTCCGATTGCTCATTCTGCCTGGCTCTTGTTCTTCAGCGGTGTTGGCCCCAGGGGGTCACTAGTGCCTGCCTCTGGGATCCACTTCCAAGCTGTTTTGTTTTTTTTTCCCTGTGTTTTTTCCTTCCCCTGCCACCTCTGAACTGCACAAAAGGAAGAAAAAGTAGACATGAAATATAACATGTTTTAAGTTTTATATAATTTTATATATTTTTTTTAGTTCTTAAGAAAGCTAGCGTGAAATGAAAGGGGAAAAAAAGATGTCTGCGTGTGTAAGTGCAACTTTAAACCTGACCTCTGTAGACTTTTAAAAGTTGCAGCCAGGCAGTTCCACTGAGGCATGGTGCCGGCCGGCCGGCTGGGTTTCTTGGCCCTGGTGGGCACTGGCACCACTGGCCACGTGCACCCCCCTGCCCACCGACACCTGCTTGCAGCCAGCGGCATCCCTCTCCAAAACAGCATGTAGCCCCGGGTGACGCATCCCTGCGGCAGGAGCCTGCCCGCAGCAACAAACGCCGTTCCCTGGCACAAACCAGCCCATTCCATTGGGATGTAGTTCATGGAGTCTGTAAGGCACAGGGAGTGGGCAGGTGGCACAGCTGTGCTGGGGGCAGCCCTGCGATGGCATGTGCATGCACCCGCAGCTTGCCCACCTGCCTGGGCACGGCGAGGTAAGCCGCCCTCGCTGCCACGGCAGCAGGGTATATGATCCCCCGTGCCGGGGCGGCCGGAGAGCCCTGCGGTGGGCTCCCAGCTCCACGCACCGCTCAGGCTGGAGGTGTGAAGAGGTGCAGGTGGCGCGGGGAGGCTGGAGCCAGCGTGGGCTCTGCGGCTGCGTGGCCGTGCCGCCGTGCGCCCGAGGGACGAGCCTGCTGGCAGCCGTGACCAGCGCGGGCATAGGCTCAGAGCTGCCTTGTGCCGGAGGAGCTGGGTGGCACTCATCATCGCGTTGCTGTTTGAAGAATCCCCTTTTCGCTTGCGCTGCTCGGCAAAGCAGGGCTCTGTGGATCAGGTAATTCCCGAAAATAGTAAAGGAGACAAAGATGCTGCTGTTTGCGAGGCAGCCCAGCCTTCCTCAGACCCTGCACCCTTTCTCAGGGCTTTCTCAGCCCCGAAGTCACCCAGTGATAGGCATATACACTGTTTTCCTACTGCAGTTTGCAAAAAGGTCGTTAGTGGGAGGAAGCCTAGACAGCAAATCCATAATACAGCTTCCACATGGCATGTTTGTGTAAAGACTATGAAGTTCTTGTTTGCTATAAAGAGTAAAATGATGCAGTGCCGTTACGGCGTGGGCAAAAGAGACAACTCCCAAGAGGCTACAGCTCGGTCCTGTACGCCCGAGGCACGAAGCCAAACTTTCGTAGGGGCATTTTCTCCTTCCTCCACAAAATCCCCTGTCAGAGTCCCACAGGTGTCTCCAACTGCCCGAAAAGAGACTGGCAGTGAAGTCCCAATGGATGGGAATGTCCAGCATGTTCTCATGTGCCCTTTGAAAAACAAGGTGTTTCCCAGTTACGTGTGACTGTTGCAGCTGTATGTTTAGTTGTTGTTGCCATCAACCCAAGCTCTCTCTCTGACAGTTTAGGACCGCAGGGTGGACCCTCTGGAACATCTCTCTGCCATATTCTTTGGCTGGTTTTCCTTCACCGCATTGTCTCGGACCTTTAGCTCTTGTTTGTGGTCTCCTTCTGCCAGACGAACCCATGCTGTGCGTCCCGGGTCTGAAGGCAGCACAGCTTTCATTTTTCATTCCCTGCTGTCACTGCTGTTTCACTATTTGCACAACAACTTGTAACTGCCAGAGGAGGCATTGCAAGGGGTGCTGCAGGAGAAGCCTCGAAGGCTGCCAAAGCCTCTGTGAATGCTCAGAACACTTGGACAGAGAAGCAGGTGGGCCTCGTAGCAGACGTGGTCGATGGATGGAGGGTGGCTGGCTTCGCGGGGTGCGCGTCCCCAGCACCGCGGCAGCGGCTCCTCCTTGTCTGGCAGCAGAACCCCCATCCCGAGGGGAACCACAGGGCTGGTGCTGCTGCCGACACCATGGAAGCTTGCCACGGCCCGTGTCAGCACAGGGGTTTTCTCACATATATTACTGTGTGTGCATCAAGGCTAAATAGCTATTTCCTGCTCAAATTCTTCCTAGCTCTTACACGTGACTTTTTTCAATATTAAGTTATTAAATTCTAACAACAAAATCTGCACACACCACCGCTACCCCCCTCCTGCCTAAGCCACAAATGCAATCTCATTCCTAGGTCTTTGATTCAGGAGACCTTGTTGTGGATCAACATCTGCTGTCTGTTGCGTGGCAGATGTCTCTGAGTCAAACACTGGCTCTTGTGTTCAGAAGGGCCAACCTAATTATGGGGTAAGGAGAAGGAGAGCTAAAGGTCTTTGAGAGGAGGAGGGGATGTTGCAGCATGGGAGATCTCCAGACTCTGCAGGAGCCTCATGGACTCTCACAAGAAAAACTGGGAGTAGGAGAGGGAAGAGCTGAGTTACGTGGTGTGGCTACAAAGAAACCCAACCTAAATGCGTTACTGGATTTCATAAACTGTCATCCATCTGTGATGACAATCAGTGGAATATTTTGACACTTGATTGGATTAATAATTGGAAATCTGATTATTGTCGCTCTTCTCCCTTTGCCTGTCTTCATTCTTTGCTGCACTGGAGAAGGAGGGTGACTCCGGTGCAGGGGGTCTCCTCTGGCCCCAGCCCTCTGCGCCAGCCGTGCAGCCGATGCGCAGACTGATGGTCTAACATGGCTGACAGTAAAAAGTCTATTTTTAAAGTAGAAAATGTGCCCTGCTTTGCTAATATTAATTATAAATCTCTCAGAGACTTAAATATGACCAGCATTTGGGTCTTTTTTTTTTGTTCTGACAAGCCATCAGACAGCACACCCCCACAAGCTGATTAATTGAACCAAGAACATGGGATGTTTCAGCATGAGATGCAGGATTCGGCAACAATAACATTGAAGCTACGTTGGACATGAAAATCATCTACAGGTCCTTAGAAGTTGCACCTTGTGGGTTTGGGAGGTTCTGTTAATGCTCATGGCTGGACAATCCAATTACAAAGCACTTAATGTCGTAAATGATAAGGAACAGTATGTCCTCTAGGCGGGACCATAATTCGGTGATGTTTGCAGGAGACTCGCTCCTTCTCTTCACATGATGTATTTCTCCTTGTGGGTTGGGTCAGCATTCCAAGAAGTCAGAAGTTCATGACTTTCTGTTTAAGTGTCTGTACACTGCTTAAAACCAAATCCGTATCTCATAGTACTTGCGCAGACATGAGTCTGGGGAAGCTGTACTGGGTACAGTTCGGTTCTTCTGTCTTTTTGTGGCGAGTGCAGGAGCTGCCCAGCAGCCAGTAACAGGCATTTGAGATGTTCTGTGTCTCAGCAAGGAAGAAAAAATGGAACATGAGAAATATAAACAGAAACTCCTGCAGCTGGTATGCAATTAACTATAGAAACTGGTGATGTAATGATAGATTTGCTGTAATTCTGCTGCAGTCAGAGAGACTTCCCACCTGTGCTGGGCACCCAAGTCACCTGCAGCACCTGCACCAGACTTGCCATGGGACAGATACTTCTCATGAGCAAGAATTACTAGGACGTGTCTTTCCCATTGATGAGCATATGACATGCTTTTATTCCTCCCAATTTTCCTGCCTGCCTTTCTCCTTTGAAATTCCCTCTTTTCCAGTCTCTTAAGGATTAGGTAGTGGTTTGCTTGTTTTCCAGATGAACCATGGTGATGCATTCTGGAGACAGGCAAAAAGAGGATGTAGAAGATGTTGCTGTTGTGAAATAGACCTTTAGAGGTGGATCAGAAGGGTTGTGTGGAGGGTTGAATATTTCACGTGACAGGGTTGGGGAGACCATGAGTGTCGGAGTGCAGATCCTTGAAGAGACTGCACGAAGAAAATCCTGTGTAAATAGAGACTGGAGCTCTAAAGTTAGGCCTCAAGGGCTGAATGCCCTTGAAGTTAAGGATAAGAAAACTATGCAGTATGATAAGGGAGTAGTGTTTGCTTAGAGCAGAGCTTCGCTAGGCGGGTACCTGTTTGAAATAAGCTGTTAAATATGACAAGCATATGTATCATCCAATAATGGTGTAGAAAAGGTGTGGTCTCAGGATTATTGGCAAATACTGTCTATATAAGCAATAAGAACTGCGCAATAAACGAGACTTCCTGCAGCTAACTCATATTGAGTCGTCTCAGTACTTCTCCAAATCCCTTCTCCGCATTATGGCGCCCGAACAGGGACGGGAAAAAATGAGCTGGACTCATCGTTTCACTCGGGACATTTATTACTTGTTTTGAACGAGTGTTATTTTAGCGGAGAAGGGACGGCGACCTCAGGCGGCCCATCGGGGAAAGCCGGGCGGATCTACCCAGGCGGCCTATACAGGAAAGCCGACGATCCGCAGGATCCATTAAGGCGGCCCATCGGGGAAAGCCGTGCAGATCTACATACAGGCGGCCTATAGGGGAAAGCCGGAAGATCTGTAGGATCCACTGTCGCGGTAAGACGATGGAACAGGACGTTGCATTGTCGTTGTTGGGAAGCTTCTTCGAGAAGCGTGGATTAAAACTTGGAAAAAGATATTGGCCCCCCCTGATTGCAGGGGGGTATGCAAAAGATATTATCGTGAAACACGAAGAATTAGGAACCAAAGGAAAGAAGAAGTAAACGACTGAAGAAAAAAAAATAAGCGACAACTGCCTCAACAGGAGGAGGTAAGCGACTGGGAACAATGGGAAGCATGGCTTTAATAGAACATAAGTCTGTAGTTAAAGTGCTGACAAAGTGCTAGAGAAACCAGCACTATTAACAGTTCTAACTTGATAAAACTCCCGGTACTCCTGGTTTGGGTATCAGCCCATGTACCGGAGGCAAGCTCTTCAAATATATACCTGACAAGGACTTGGGACACTATAGACGTTAAGCTTTGGTGTGCAGCCACCTGTGGGGATGCTGCTGGCCTGGAAAAGTCATCATCGAATCTTTTGATCCAGGGCCCCGAACGAAAGACAGACTTATTTCTTTCCCCCTCTTCCAACGAAGTCGGTACACCGGCACCCCCGCGCCGCGCCGCCCACCGCGCCCGGCGGCGCCCCGGGGACGCCGCTGCTGCTGCCGGCCGGGGCCGCGGGCGCGGCGTTTGCCGCGGCGCTGCCGCCCGTGCGCGGAGCGAGCCGCGGCTGGACGGGACGGAGACGCGCTGCGGACCCCGCTGCGCCGGTTCGTTCGCAGCTGATGGTCCCTCGGCGGGAGGGGGCGGCGGCGGTTACGGAGCGCGAGCGGCCGGAGCTGCGGCAACAACAACAACAGCAACAACAAGGGGGGGGCCGGCACAGGGCCGCTGGGTCGTCATCGCCACCCTGCCCCCCCGCCCGGCTGAGGCGAGGGAGGGCTGACCCGCCCCCCCCCCCCCCCCCCCCGGCCGCTGCTGCCCCCCCACCCGCCGGCCGCGCCTGGCGAGCGGCCGCTTGGCCCCGCCCCCCCGCCCGGCTGAGGCCCGCGGCCCGGGTTGTACCGAGAGAGCACATCGTAACTTGGATCGTCTCGATCGGCATCGCGGGAAATAACTAATCCTCTTCTGTTCCAGCAATTTGAACAGTTAATATCAGTGTTGCAAAACCGTAAACATGCACATTCCATGGTACATCTGCGAGCGCACACCACGCTTCCAGGGTCTATAGCAGAAGGGAACAGGCGAGCTGAGCCTCTCACGAGTGCAGCTCTGGTACCAAACTCGCTCATGCAGGCAACATCTTGCATGACTGCTACCATCAGAATGCTAATGCTATTAGGTGACAATTTGGTATAACAACAGAGCAAGCCCGCTCAATTGTACAATTGTGTAGTACCTGTCAAAATATGATCATGCCACCAGTGAATGGTGTTGATCTTCGTGGTTTACGCTCGCAGGAACTTTGGCATACACTTCGTATCAGACATATGTATTTTTGTCATCATAAGATATTGAGCATGTTACTGGTATTCTTTACAATCCTACTGGGCAACCGATCATAGAATACACACATGGTACTTTGGAGAATACGCTTTTAAAACAAGAATGATGGGGAAATCTCCCAATGAAACAATAGCTAAAGTGTTATAGGTGTTAAATCTCTTAAATCGAGAGCTAAATATTTTAGGATGAATAAAATGTCACTCATGTCAAAATCAGGCACAGGCAGGGTTATAGCAAGTGGCTTTCCAACAACTGACTGAATTGGCTACGAGAGCATTAAGACGTGTCCCTGATTTTTGGGACAGGGGAGGCTTCCTTTGCTTCCATTCGGCAGGGAGCACAGGAACCTTATGAGCATTTCTTTGATCAGCTACAAATGGCAGTTCAGAGATAAACAGAAAATCCGGCTACTGCAGATGTGTTGATATTCCAGTTAGCCATTGAAAATGCTAACACAGACTGCCAACAAGCTCTTGATCTTATCAGAAATCAGGCAAAAACGATTGCAGATTTAGTAAAGGCGTGTCACAATGTGGGCTCGGAACACTATAAAGCAGAGATATTGGCAGCTAAATGTTTTGGTCAACAGTAATCACTGACACGTTGGTGCATTTAATTCCTACTGGTGTCTTTGGTCTTATATCACGAGGATTATGTGCACTATTGCTGGGACGATCATCCACCACAAAATTAGGATTGTTTGTACTCCCAAGGGTAATTGATCCTGCGGAAAAAAAAAAAAAAAAAAAAAAAAAAAAAAAAAAAAAAAAAAAAAAAAAAAAAAGCCAAACAAACAAACAAAACACCAAAATGCTAGTAACTGCTTCTGCAGGGCTATAATAGAGCTTAGCAAGGTATTCCTTTGCATATAAAGGGAGATCCATGTACTATAGGGACTTCAAGAATGTATTTCCCTAACACCACCATGAACCTAAGTCATAGACACACCCAGAATAGCTGCAGCGCGCATGCTTATGATAGCTAGTGCGATTCCAGAGCAGAATTTTGGGAACCAGCTAAAATCATTGCAGCTTCAATATTTGCACCAGGAGTTGGAATGGCACAGGTGTTAACTACACTGAATAAGTTGGGTTGTTGGCTTGCAAAACAAACTAATGCTACAGCTTCTGCTTTATCAATGCTCTTAATTGACAGGATGGTTAAAATCTCTAGTAAAGCAGACATTATATTGCTAGTAGTTCTTTTATGCATAGTAATAATCACCCCCTGCCTATTGTCACGCTCCCAGCGAACGGTACAGAGTACGGTTCATCAAGTAATGGTCACAGAAAAACAAAAAAGGGGAATTGTGGCATCATGCACACAGTTACAGTTGGGGTTTGACCTTGATGATTTAAGCCTGTGCTCTTTTCTGAAGTTGGAAAACACCGATAACAAGGATGAGAAAGAAAAGGGAGTGTGAACAGCTGGCGCAGGGAGTGTGAGAAGCTGACATGGGAGTTTGGGAAGTTGATATAGAGTGTATGAGAAAATGATGTTTAGTTTAGCAAGTAAAAAATAGCTCCTTTTTAGGCATAGCCAATAGTAAAGTTAAAATAGGTGCGTGCACTATTGTTTGTAATCAATCACAGCTGGGTAAGGGGCGCGTGGACACATCGTGGCTAGAGTAATAATCTGTAAAAGCTGCCTGTATAACAACAATAAAGGCCACTCTGCTATCACAAAAGAATTTTGGACACAGACAGTCACAGCTGCACAGCCTCCTTTAACAGTAATCATTAATGGGAAGGCTTTTCTGGCCTAGTTGACACAGGGGCTGATGTATCTATAGTGAAAAATCCTGACTGGCCTCCCTCTCGGCCTCTGATACAAGCCCTGGCAGCTGTGATCAGAGTAGGTGGAACACAGATCCCACAGCAGAGTGCACAGACCTTGTTAGTAGTAGGCCCAGGTAACAAACAAGCTATTTTGAAACCATATGTTTTTGATGTCCCACGTACATTATGAGGTCGGAATTGTTGAATCGCTGGAATGTGAGGCTAACCCCAAATTTTTAACACACATCACTGATGTCCAGCCCTGACTTAAGCTGGCAAGCCGGTCTGGGTCGATCAGTGGCCATTAAAAAGCGAGCGGCTGGAGTGAGCTCAAAAATTAGTCGACGAACAGCTCAAATTAGGACATATAATTCTCTCCACTAGCCCATAGAATACTCCAAAATTTGTTATCTCAAAGAAATCAGGAAAGTGGAGATTTATGTTAAAAGATTTAAGAGCTATTAATGCAATCATTTCACCAATGGGTGCTTTACAACCGGGTGTACCAAATCCTACTATGATTCCAGAATGTTAGCATTTGATGGTGATTGATTTAAAAGATTGGGTTATTTCACCTTTTTACTTTTTTATTTATTTGCACCCTAATGATTGTCCTAGATTTGCCTTTTTCCGTTCCAGTGCTTAACAATGAACGACCCACGCAACAATATCATTGGATTGTACTGCTTCAAGGAATGATGAATAGTCCTACAGTTTGTCAATTGGTGGTAGGTGATGCTCTCTGTCAGGTCAGAGAGCAGATCAAGCTCAGCAGATTGTATGTGCCTGCCCTGACCGTCAACGTATTGTGCCTTCAAATACTCCAGCAGGAGTAAATCCAACAGGTTTATGTGCCAATGAATTATGGCAAACTGATATTACTTATAGTCAATCGTTTAATCGATCTATATATGCGCATGTAACTGTTGATATGTTTTCTGCCTTTGCTGTTGCTACTGCTCACACTGAAGAAAACCATGGGAGTACCAAAGAAAATTGGGACAGACAGTGATCCAGTATGGTGCCTTTTTACAGGATTGGGGAGTGAATCACATTACCGGTATCCCTCATTTCACCTACAGGACAAGCTGTTATTGAATGAACTCATTTAACGTTAAAACAAATGCTTGATAAACAAAAAAGGGGCAGTCTTCCGTATATTTCCCCACAAGAGTTAAATTTATTAGGACCAAAATTTGTAGGTAGGGCCAGCAACAACCACGTTACACAAACGTTGTTTTAATCTAAGTGACCATGGTGAGTCCATCCACGAACAATTGCAATGGCTTGGAGAGCATTTGGGGAGAATTGTGGTAGAGGATTGTATATCGATATGTAAACTGTCTTTATGTTTCTTATGATTTAGTATATTACGTGTGTGAAAGTTGTTTGTATATATTGCTTGTATATATGCTTTGTGTGTTTTTTTTCCAATCAGAAGTGAGCTACTGGAAGGAAAAGCATTAACTGGTACCGAATTAATGACAAAGAATTACAAACTAGACTTAGTTGTGAGCACGTAACTTTGAAAAGAGAAGCTAGGAGGATTGTTATTGAACAACATGTTGCGATTTGCAAAATCCGCTGTTGGCCAGCAGAGCACATACCTGGCGGCCTTGTCGCACGCACTGGCCACGCGTGCGGCAACGCCGTGTCAGTACCTATTTCATAGACTCTGCTGAGGGTGAAAAGAGATGGCTCAGAGCGGAGCGGAAAGAGGCTGCAGAGCACACTGTGTGGATAAACAGGGGACGCCCTGAAGGTGCCGTGCCTGCCTCTCTTCTCTGCGATGACCCTGCCGATTGACACCCTCCTGCTCAGTGGAATCTTGGATATAACGGAAATAGTAAAGCCCTCAGAAAGGGAAGTAGTATGCTAGAAACTGCTTTGCAAGGCTGTACCAAGACAACATGCTAGTAACTGGGGTTGACAGTCTCGTGCACAGGGTTTTCTTCGTGCAAGAAAAGAAAGGGGGATTTGTCGGAGTGCAGATCCTTGAAGAGACTGCACGAAGAAAATCCTGTGTAAATAGAGACTGGAGCTCTAAAGTTAGGCCTCAAGGGCTGAATGCCCTTGAAGTTAAGGATAAGAAAACTATGCAGTATGATAAGGGAGTAGTGTTTGCTTAGAGCAGAGCTTCGCTAGGCGGGTACCTGTTTGAAATAAGCTGTTAAATATGACAAGCATATGTATCATCCAATAATGGTGTAGAAAAGGTGTGGTCTCAGGATTATTGGCAAATACTGTCTATATAAGCAATAAGAACTGCGCAATAAACGAGACTTCCTGCAGCTAACTCATATTGAGTCGTCTCAGTACTTCTCCAAATCCCTTCTCCGCACATGAGAGTGCATTTCTTGTTACTTCTGCTTGGGATGGAGCCTCCTCCCTCCCATGACCGCTGTATTGCCCAGCATTGGGCTGCTGGAGCGGCGTGCCAACCAACTGAGTCTGCAGAGACCTCTGTGTTGGTTTTCTGCATCATTTCTATTCCATTTCTATTTATGTACCGTTTCTATTTGCATGGCTTCAGGTTTGGTGACCCTCTGCATTAGCCTCGGAGTGCCTTTTCCCGTGTTCCTGTGCACCTTGGCCTTTGGTCCCTGTCCTCACGCAGGCGAGCACGTCCCCAGTGGTAACTCAGTAGTGGTGCAGTCAAGAGATGCTACTTTACTGTTGTGGAACTGAATCTGAAAAGTAAGAACAGGGTTTTTTTATTTGTGTTACCCTGACCTGGGGAACTGGGTTCTACTGGGAGAGCAACGATAGGTAGGTAGGTAGATATGTGCACATATATATCTATACATACCTACACAAACACTCAGAGGGTAGGAAGGCTATTAGGTGCTGCCTTCCTTTTGTGCTTTGTTAGCCCCCGAGGGAGGAAGCACCAACTTTACAGATTTAACTACACACTATTTCTTAAACCGTGCGATGATCCAGGTCCCCCTCGATGGTGTCTCTCCTTCAAAGCAGCAGCACATGTTGCTGACATCAGATGTCCTTTTGCAAAAGGTCTGTGGTTTTCTAGGCAGGCTTTACTTGTAACTCCTGTTCCCTGGGAAGCAAATGAGCCTTACAGTCTCATTCCCTAATTGTGTTGTAAAAGCTGTACAATTTGTCTTATGAGCATAGCCAGGTTAGCCTCAGTCTTGGTTATTTATGGCATTGCTTAAAATCATTGTATCCGACCATATTCCGAACAAAATCTAGGGATCCTGGCGTCATTGAGTGTAAATACAGGTAAAAGCGTTTCGGATACACCTTTCCTTTTCATGCTCATGTCCGTGTGCTGCCGAGCTGTTTGTCCAGCTGGGCGGTGTGTGAACACTGTGACGTCTGGGGCCCATGTGCTGTGGCCAGAAAATGGGCAGAGTTGTCAAAGTGCAACGTATCGGATATTTTCATGAGTGTTTTCATTCTCTGACTACCTGGAAAAAGCTTCCTGAAAAATTGACCTACCTTGTATAGAATACCTGCTTCCTTGGCAAACACTTAAGGAACCCGGGAATGCGTGTTTGTGGCACAAAGGGTGGCATTTTGCCAATAGCAAGTGGTGAAGAGCTGCTGCTCCCCCCGTTTCTCAGAAGCTTGATAGTTGTCTGGCTGCTCCCTGACAATGAATTCGTTCGGTCAAGGGCGGTGTAACGGTGTGTATGGACCAGAAAAGCTGGCTCGTGGCAGCGGATGGGCACGGAGCCCGCGGTGTGCACAGTGCAGGGCTCGGCCCCGCGTGTGACCGTGCCGTGTTTCGGAGCGGAGCCGGGCGCGTGCTGCCCAGCGTCCTGCAGACCCCGCTGCTCTGCAGAAACAAAACCCCTTCTTCCTAACGTGCCCCACAACAATCCGAAGTTGTGCACTGGGACTTCTCTGCTTCTCATTTCATTCTCTGCCCAGGATTGATGGGTTTGGAGGGTGGAAGAGGCAGAAGTGACTAATTCTCATGCCTCAGTGGTGTTCTGTCCTGTATTTAGGGACCTGCCCTTTTTTTTGTCTCTGTTACATATCTCTCTGCTAAATACTGCTTTGGCATTGGGGAAACAGGGAAGCGAAGAATGGGCAGAGGGAAAGGTTGAGCTGCTCAGCCTGCCACGAGTGAGGAGCTTCTGAGAACATGGCCGTGAAATAAAGAACAAGTTTTGTGAGCAGCATAAGGAAGAGGATGTGGTTTTCGGTGGATCAGGGTCCCTGAATGCTGCTCCCCCCGTCTGCCTTCCCGTTAGCAGCCCTGTCGGCTGGCCCCGGGTGCGGAGCGACCGCTGGGCAGCGGTGCCAGTGCTGCCGCGGCAGCCAGGGGCCGTCAGATCCAACCGGGTGAGGGGCACCCGCTGAAAAGGTCTAGACGTGGTTGTTGATATAATGGGTAGCAGAAATATTGGCCGTTCCCATAGTCTCAATAAAATTAAAAGATTAGGAATGAAAACACTGATGAGTTCTGAATTTAGAGCTTTCCATTCTCACACAAACTGGAGGTTTTGTTCTCTGAAATAAAACCTTAGGTGTAGTGTCGCTTTGACAGTTGCGAATATGCTTTTCTAATGTTTTATACTTTTTTTATTCTATTGACCCATCACAGGTGTGATAAACTTATGTTTTTTCTGTATGATCAGGAATTCTACCTCCCTCAGGAAAACACTCTGGACTGTAAACACGTCAGATTTTTTTAAAGAAAGAAAAGAACGGAGAGTAACAGTATTTACTAAAGAGAAGTCTTTTGTGTCTCTGCTTTTCATTCTCACCACATTTAGTTACTATTTATGTACAAAATGCATCAAGAATCCTTCTGTTAATGTTCCTCACCGAGTTGCAGCAAGATTGTTGTGCTGTATTATTACTTTTGATCTAAAAATTCTTTTTAAAAGTAAGTGCTAAAAATTCCTCTAAATAAAGGGCAATGCAGTATAAAATACATAATCTGTTCGTGTTCAGCAAATGGTGCAGTTAAACCAAACCACACAGCAGATTAAATAACAACCAGCCCCTTCTTCACAGCTGCCGTTTTGACAAGTGCCATTTAGCAGGGGTGGAGGAGCTTTGTTTGGCCGCCACTCATCCCCTGACGAAACAGTGCCCTGCGCGCGCTCGGCGCAGAGGTCCGTGTGTCGTGCTGCACCCCGGCGCCCTCAGCCCCGCTCTGCTCTGCCTCATTTCCTTGGTGGGGAAGCGCATTCACGTGCAAACTGAGAGCAGAACGCTTGCATAAGATGAGAGAAGTAGATTTTAGCCCCCTGCTGTTATCTTTTGACTTTTCAGAGAGAATAAGGGGCAATGGATTTAAACTGAAAGAGGGGAGATTTAGGTTAGATATAAGAAAGAAATTTTTCACTCTGAGGGTGGTGAGGCAGTGGAACAGGTTGCCCAGAGAAGTTGTGGATGCCCTGTCCCTGGAAGCGTTCAAGGCCAGGTTGGATGGGGCTTTGGGCAACCTGGTGTAGTGGAGGGTGTCCCTGCCCGTGGCAGGGGGGTTGGAACTGGATGATCTTTGAGGTCCCTTCCAACCCAAACCATTCTGTGATTCTATGATTCTAATAAGGTACGCAGGGTTGTTCCTGGGCAGAGTGCTCCAGCTGGAAGCCCTTCTCAGCAGCAGCAGCTCCTCTTCTGGGCAATGTGTCCAGGACCGAGGCAGAATTTAAGCCGTGATCAAGCACTGCTGCTCAGTGGCAGCGAAGAGCTCAGGCATTGATCCGCCCCTTCCTGATGCCCGGTTCCATTAATCCAGCGAGCACAGTTGGGATCCTGCAATGGATCTGCTCACCACGGGGCACGCAGGGCGGGACTGGGTTGCTGCTGGCTCTTCTGGGCGGTCAGGCTGCAATCACAGCCATGACTCAGCTCGGTAGGCGCTGCCCGATGTTCATGGAGCCATGCGTGATGATGGGCCACCTGAGGGATGGTGAATAATTCAGCAGCATTAAAGAATGGAAGCGTAAAAGCTCTGTAGATGCCTAATGGCTGAGTTGCAGTAGGAAGATCCTCTTCTCTGCTGTTGAATGCTCGAAGCATATTTCTTCATTTTGGTGATACGATATAATCAATTACTGTTTGGTAGGTTTGATAGAAAGACTTGTGAAGGAATGCTGTGGCTCCGTGGGAACAGGCTGGAGGTGGAGAAGGGACTGGGTATAATTTGTACATTGAGTTCCTGCATGTGCAGAGGTAGATGCTGGAGCTGCTTTAACATTCACTTTCTTGCTTTTTCTAAAGGAAGGGTCAACAGTGGTCACAGTGAAATTCATCAGTCGTTATAGAGTTGTGCTAGGCATGGTGAGTTGGTCTTAACCACAAATTATCATTAATCCTCTCACTTCCAAGATGATGTTTTCTCATCGATACTTTTGCTGTTTGTATACTTTGATAGTTGCTTAGGATGGTCTCTGTTGGTGGCCCTCCAAATGCTTTGCGTTGAGTGTTGGGTGTGTAGGAAAAAGGGAAAGTAAAGCTATGTTTGGTCAGGACCTACAAGGTCTAGGTCTGAACTGTCCTTTTTTCCAAGGGAGAGATAGGAGGGATTTTAATGCAATATTGAAAAGCAAATCCAAACAGATGGGACTCGAATGTGGCCAAACTTCCATCCAGCCAAGTTACAGACTTTAAACCTGGAGAGGGCTGCGGTGGTTGCTGGAGGGATTGATGCTGTGTGACGATTTGCTGTCACGTAAATTGTTTACAGTTATTCTGATTTCTGACTGCCAGGTGGCAGACCCGACAGCTGATACAAAGGTTTGGGAGGTTTCCATAGCTCTGGTGTATTAGGTGTTTTTAGTGAACTGAACAGGGCTTTGCTCACCTTTCTGCTGGAAGTCACTTCGCCATTTGCTGGCATCTTAGGTACAAGCATCTGCCGTGGGATAGCTCTTACGGTTACTTTGCAATGCCTGGGGCCTGCTGCTGAAAAAACGGGTCTTTCAGTACAGAGGACCTTCCCTAGAGGAGATGTCTACCAGGGCAGATGCCTTTGTAGCAATTTGGTGGTAAACACATCAGTGCATTGAAGCAAGCTTCCACCAATGAGGAATTAAGCATTTGGCTGCAAGTGGCATTAACTCCTCTGAAGGTTTTGCACTGTGCAACACGAGTATCTCCTTCTTTCTTAGGTGAAAAGTTAGACCTGTATTTATTTACTTCGGCACGGAATGGAAACTTGGGTGCCTGGGAGGCACGTTGCGGCAGCAGCACAGAAGCGAAGACATTAGACCACATTGCTCTCAGTGCCATTGCCCGGCAGCGCCGTTTCAAAATGAGTGATGAGGTTTTTCAAAATAGCACAGTGAGTGTTCTTGCCTGGGGATCGGGAAAAGCTTCAACATTAATTTACGTTCGGAGATTAAATAAAGCCCTCCATTCTTCATTGGAAATAATTAGATTTCTCTCTGTTCCCAAGTTTTATCGGATACGTAACTAAAACAATAATTTCATCTGCCTCTCCGACCAGCGTATAAAACATCACAGAATGTAATCATGGCTGTAATGAAAGATGACTCCAAACATAAGACTTAACTCAAAATGGATGTCAGCCATAGGAAGATGTACTTTCCATATTTTATTCAGGAAAGACTTGGTAACTGTAGTTGTATACAGGGGTCCAGATCCTGTGTAAATCCCTGGAGTGCTGCTGAGTTGGAGTAAATGGTGGATCCAGGTTTGAATCCATCCAAAAGGCAGAAGGAAGGTGGGTCATGGTGTCTTCAGGGATTTCTACAGGTTGGTCTCATTTTCATCATTCTTCTTTAAATAATATTAAAGCCAGAAAAGCCCAGCAGAGATACGAGCATGTCTAGATGCCTAACAGCCTTTCCGTAGGAAGTGTGACAGCTCCAGAACACATCTCCCTGTTTGTTCTCCTCCCTGTTCTCGACAGAGCCATCCGTGCAGTGGGAAACATGGTTCCCGTCCACTTTGAAACCTCCTCAGTGAGGGTCTGCTACTCTGTGTCCTGAAGGACAAGTCCAGGCCGTGCCACATCAAGGATACTCGCTCAAGACTATGACCAAAGGATGCTCCAAGATGCCTACATTTTTTGTTTTAAAATTTAGTAAAGACGTCAGATTTTGAGATATCTGACTGTCTGTGATTTCTATCAAACGATGAAACTATATAGCTAGCGTGCAAGAAGGGAGAGCGTGGAGAACGAGGACAAACAAAAAAAATAAAGAAAAATGCTCCTTTTTCTTTTCTGTTTCTTAGGTATTTAGGCTGTCACTGCTTTAGTTTTTCCTTGTTTATTTGGATTAATGTCTCTCAGGATGTAAGGCAATCTACATGTTTTTTGGAACTGCAAGTCAAATAATTACCTATATCCAAAACTCGATTATAGAAACATCTGCTTAGTGTCTGACGAGATGTTGTTTTCTCAGCGTGACGGTAAAAGGAGGTACTTAACCTGAACCACCTAAAATTGCTCTAAATCCTAGGATTCCAAGCATATAGATAACATTCTGCATGAATTCTTGCAGGACGATTGGAAAATATTCCATGGTAGATGCCAAAGAGAAGAATTCGGCTCCCCGCTTGCGGTGTGCGGGTGCCAACAAGGAGAGCTTCTGACATCGTTCGTGTGCTGGTTGTGTGCCATTTATGTCACCAGCGAGGCAGGAACGAGGTTCATTCTGAAGAAAAAAATATGTGCAAGCCTAATTTTGGATGTGTTTGAGCACGTTCTCACCTATACCTGTATGCTGTGGTTTACTTTCCTGGTGCACAGAGGGTTGTCCACGTTCACAGCTGATACAACTCCGTGCAGTCTGTGGAGCTTCAAGGAGGTCTGCAGATGCGCATGGAATAAGAACATGAACACGGTCTTACGACTACAGAGTTGAAATTGCTGATGTGTGGCATGCTGAGGCGTGATCTCAAACAGCAGGTTTTGTTCAGGGTCAGAAGAGGTTTTTGTCTCTAACACAAGCAACCGAGAAAGGGATTTTTAATGGAAGTGTTGACACGACCTGAAAACCCTGATGGGCTTGCTATGAATAAAAGTTTCATCAGTAACTGTTACAACTTGGCTGTGGCAAACAGCAGTACTGAATTAAAGAGATTTTAATGATTTATGGTGTTCTGACAAACCAGTCCTTCATCAATCTTGTGATAAAGCACAACTTTTCAGCAGGAACAAAGTCAAGTTGTAAGACTCCATGAAAAATATTTTAAGGAGTGAAACGTGGCGAGGTGTTTGGAACAGAAACCAAGATCAGCTCTGGAAGACATGAAGGCAGATTTGTGTAGCGGGCAACCTCAGCAAGGCTCCTGAGGGTTGCAGTCATTTTCCATTCACTGCAGTGTTACACCTTTTAATTTGCTTTATACCTCTGTAGACAGGTTCTGGTTTTGACCTTTGCATCCGAAGGGCAGACTGTGTTGTTAAAATACTTGCTGTTATCCTTGGAGATGTGGCTATGAAGTGGTCCCAACTGGCTAGAACCGTTAATTGCAGAAGAGCTGCTGCAGTACTGGGTGTCCCTGGAGGGCTGGGTGTCCGTGCCTGGGGGCAGCCCTGCGGATGTGCACAGCACAGAGCGCTGGAGACTGGCTGTACGGAGTTGGTGTGCCCGCTGCTGCACCCGTCAGGAGCCCAGAGACGTGGGGGTATTTGCAGAGAGCAGCAGAGCAGCAGCAGTAGGTACCTGCTCGTGCCACGTGTCCCCGGTCTGCGAGCGTCACATCTCACCAGGACCAGTTGTGGCTGCAGGTAGGAGCAGCGATGTGAGCGTGACGCCTGGAAGAATCCGTTGTTCGGAGGAGCGCAGCAGCGCAGGCGGGCACCCGCAGGCGGGGAGCTCTGCTGCCCCCGGGCACTGCCTGCGGCCCGATCCGGTCCGGAGGCACGGCCGAAGGCTGGAGGGACGTGGAGAGGCGGAGCAGCGCCGTTGTCACGGCCCGCAGCCACCACCTGTTTGTGTCACCGAGCCTGGTCCGTCGCCGTGGCATAATACAGAAGATTGCTGGGCAGCTTGGCACGGGGAGCAGAGCTGCAGATGTCCCATTCTTTCAGTTGGGTCTTTGTGTGCCGGAGATAATAGTTGGGAAAAACGCTGCCAGAGACACTGCTGTCTAAACTGTTCCCAGAACAAAGTTCTGGTTAAATAAGCTGCATAATCAAGCAATGAAGGTTTTTGATTGTTCCAAAGTATGTTTTTATTCAGGATCAGACAGTATTATGGTAACGAGTGCCTGCTGAGCGTGGGGTAAGCGTCACGGTAAGTTGTGTGCAACTGCGCTCTGGCTCCCAGGACTTTCCTCTGGCCGCGGTGGCACAGCCTCCCCGGGGTGCTGCGAGGTCCCTCTGAACTGCGCCAGACCTGTTGCCCACTGGGCCACCAACATCATCAGAGGACCTCTTCTAGGGACAGGTCTGAAATGTTAACGTCTTGCCCAGAACGCCCTCCGGCAGGAGCAGCCCTGAAGGGACGGTGAGGGGCTGCGCAGGCTCCTGCGGTGCCAGCTGCCTTTAGCACTTCCAGCCTCTTGTGCTCATTGAGCCCCGTGCTGGGGCAGCAGCTGTGGAGGGGGAATACCTTCGAGGGACCAGCATCCTTGAGGGGTTGAGTGCCTCTTCTGGACCTGCTCTTGTAGGGGAGCTGCTCCTGGGGGGGTCTGTGATCTTCAGCCCCAGCCCCGTCCCCTTAGATCAGCTGATTTTACTGTCCTGGTATCAGGTAATTATTGATTTATCATGACTCATCCTGCCCAGGGCGCACAGCTGCCCATAGCTGCACTTCCAGCCATGCTCAAGAGAGCACATCTGTCTGTCTGTCTGTCTGTCCTCTCTTGTTTGCTCGATTCTGGATGTTGGGAGAGGAGAACATCTGCAGAGCTGGGCAGTGTTGTCAGATGCCCAGGGCCCAGGTGCCAGGGCATTGCTTCTGTCAGAGTCAACACGACTGTTGCCTTTTTCAGAACACTTTTGATTAGATAAATCTGATTTGATAAATTTGAGGTGATTTTTAGTGGAGGTTGTCAGCAGTTCACACCTGATACTACCCGTAACTCACGACTTTTGTGGCTTTGAAGGAGGTGCTGTTTTCCGTGAGTTGTCACAAGGTGGTGGCTGGGAACCAGCACAGTAATTACAGGGGTCAAAGGAGTCCCCACGGGATTGTCCCCAAGGGAAGGCAGGGGATGGTTTTGGCACCAGCCACTTCCAGTTGCTGGTGGCCCTCAGGGGACCATGCCCCGAGCCGGGCAGGGAGGACTTGGGAATGGACCCTTCCTGGTTCCAGGTGGAGCCCATCGTTTGCAGATTGAGCCTGGCCCCTTCACCGCACTGGTGGCTGGCAGCCGGTACCAGCAGCAGCAGCCGAGAGCTGGGCAGCCCAAGCCGGGCAGCTCGGGGCCGCGCTGGTGGTTCATGGCCGTGGCCCTGGCAAAGTCGCCATCCCCTTCATGTCCACCCACAGCTGGGCTGGTGTGGAGTGCTGCAGGGGATGACTTTGGTCCTGGGGTCCTTCCCAGTCGGACACAAAAGTTATGGACAATCCCCTGGAAAGCAGGTAGATGCTTCCAGCAGAGCTTCATCCAGCTGCTCATGTGGCTCATGTGTGGAGTGAATCCCTGGTGGTGTATATGGCTGTGAATACACCTGGGAGGCAGCTTTAGGCTTTGCTGTCTTGGCTATGCCTAAAAAAAATTGATGAGCTGTTTTTATCCTTAATGTTTATGAGAACTGTAGAACAAGTTAATATTATCTTTTTAATCACAAGTGTTATACAGATGTTAATTGCCAGGCAAAGATTGTATTTCAATTAGCGTCAGTGCCATCGTAATACAAACCGGATACGAAGATTGCTTTGCAACGGTGGGGTAACTGATACCACGTCCCGTGCCACCGTGGGACCGTGGCCGTGTCAAACGCCTTCGGGTGCTGCTCAGAACAGCACCCTCCCCACTTGTTACTTTCCTGATAGCAGCTGAGAATTTATTTTAGTTTTTTTAATATAATTGGCAAGATTCTGTCTACAGCTCTGGGTACAGAACCACTCTCAAACGGTGAAGCAGGGGGGTCCTGGGGGTGCTGGTCCCTGGAGGCCCCGGGGCAGGGCTGGGGGTGCAGCCTGTGGTGCCCAGAGCCCCATCTGCCAGCACCATGGCGGTGCCGCTCTCCTCCTGCGCGGGCATCGCTCTGCCCGTTGCGGCGTTAGTTGCTGATAAAGTCCTCTCCCACTCTTCCCTCCAGCTGATCGGATGTAGCCCCTTTCTGAAGAATGAAAACACTCGGAGAAGTGAACAGTTCATCGTCCTGGTTTAATGGGTGAGCTGTTAGAGGAGAGCTTGTCTAAAGGAGATGAACTTGTTAAAAATCAGTATGGAAGGTTATTCTTTCAGCAACAGAACAGCAGTGCATCGTTTACAGTAACCCCTTTCTTACCTGCTCTGCTGTCTGTTTGCTCAACAAACTCACTCTGGTTTGCAAGCAACCAGTAACCACAATCGCCTTGCTCTTCTTTGCGAGAGAGAACCGACTGCCCTGGGTTTGCAGTCTGTCTTTGAAGTCTCAGACCCTCACTGAGCACCTGTGGGTGGTTTCCAGCCATACTGGAGTGATGGGTGTTTAACCCAGACCTTCCCTGTGAGCCTCAGCGGAGGTGCAGTAAGCACGTGCTTACGTGGCTCTATCACAAATGACCAGTTCTTTCTCTTTTCTCCCATTGAACTCAGTTCTCCAAAAAAGCTCGACCTGTTTGTACATCATGGTAAGTGCCTCCGTACTGCCTCTGCTCCTGCCGAACAAAGAACTTGGTTCTTCCTGCTCCTGCAAATCTCCCATTTCCTTGACAGGCTGTGTCCTTCCGAGAGTACTGGAGTACTGCCATGCTGTCCCCTGCGGCGGAGACTCTTTCCCCAAGCAGTCGCAAAGCCTACTGATGCTTTTGGGTGCCACGGGCAATTTTATGTTTATGCTTCACATGTCAAGTTTCAACCTTGCAAGTACAATGGCAACTATGTAGATATTGGGGAAAACAGGAAGGGATTTGGCCCCGGCAGTCCGAGAGGGGAGAATGAGCCCAGCTGGTGGTCCAGCCAGGGTCCTCCCCTGCTCCAGCCTGTGTCTTGGTGGGACCCAGTGCTGGGACGTGGTGCTGGTGGCCCCAGCAGATGTGGTGACTGCTGGGTCTCGCTGAGTTTGTGCAGCAGAAGCGCTGCAGGCTGGGCCGGGTTTTTGGCCCCATACTTCATGTCTTCTGTGCTGCCGTTCTCGGGCAGAGGCAGTGCCTCGTCCAAGACCACCAGCACAGGAGGGGGTTGGTGTTGGAGGTGGCTGATATTTCCTTTGCTGGGTGAAAGCTTAGGGCCAGGTTCTGGTTGTGCTTTTGCTCATGATAATTCCTCATGACTTCGTCAGGGTTCGCTTATTTTTGAGAGCTGAAAACTGCTGCTGCAGGTGATTAATGGTTGGAGAACGCTGCTGGGATCAGATAAGCTCTGCTGAGGGATCGATGTGTCATCCCAGAGTCACAGCCATTTCCAAATGACCACTTACAACTGCTGTGCTTTTCATCTCTGGAGAATGGGAAATACGGAGACTATTTTAACCATTTCCACATCTAACTGTAGGTTTTCCACATTGGGAGTCCAGACATAAATACCCAAGGGAAGCCAGCAGAAGCTGGAGGAGAAATCAATATACGTGGGCAAGGTGCAACCACTCCAAAGAAGCCTTTTTGTAAGCTAGAGCAGTGTCTGGCTGTGGTTCGCTATCGTGTAGGGTTAAGGTGGTTGATGTGGGTGCGTAGTGCTTGCTAATGCTGAGCCTTGCCCCGACTCTAAAAATGAAACAGGTGGAATCCAGCTTCATGTGCTGAAGCTTCCTGATGACTCTGGGCCAAAGTCCATCAAGGGTCTGTGTGTGTGTGAGGGTTACAGCGCGTTTGTCTCGTCTTCCAAAGGCAGAAACCCACGGAGTGATTCGAGAAGAAAAACTACTGCTCCCAGTTTGGGAGCGAAAGGGAGATCCCTGGAACCCAGCTGTGGGTATCCGCATCCGACACAGGGGACGGGATCGCGGCTGCCTTCGTTTAAGATAGAATCATAGAATCATAGAATCGTTAGGGCTGGAAGGGACCTTCAAAGGTCATCTAGTCCAACCCCCCTGCAAGGAACAGGGATATCTCCAACTAGATCAGGTTGCTCAGGGCCTCATCCAACCTGGCCTTGAACGTCTCCAGGGATGGAGCATCCACCACCTCTCTGGGCAACCTGTTCCAGTGTTCTACAACTCTCATGGTAAAAAATTTTTTCCTAATATCCAACCTGAATCTACCTCCCTCTATTTTAAAACCATTACCCCTTGTCCTATCACAACAGGCCCTCCTGAACAGCCTCTCCCCATCTTTCCTGTAGGCCCCCTTGAGGTACTGGAAGACCGCTATAAGGTCACCCCGGAGCCTCCTCTTCTCCAGTCTGAACAGCTCCAACTCTTTTAGCCTGTCCTCATAGGAAAGGTGCATTTCTATATGCACCATGCATTTCTATATGCATTTCTATATGCACCTCATAGGAAAGATGACATCTGCATTTGCAGAAGGAAAAAAATAATCTTTGCAGAGCCAAGCTCAGGCGATCCTAAGCATTTATCAGCTCCGCAGATCCTGCCCAGAATGCAAACGACTTGCTTTTGTTTGAGCCCAGGCACATTGCACTGCGCCTTTATAATTAGTTTGCGATAAGTCAGGACATGCTATTAAATGATTAGATGACCTTTCATCCGAGCGGGGATTTCAGCCCGTTGGATTCCTTCGGAATCAGCAGGAAAAAAGTTGTTGGATTTCTAAAGGAGAAAAAGCAAAGCCTGCCTCAGAGAGCAAGTCTGACTGGAAAATGTACAGAGCAGCGAAAATTTAGGTTGGGGAAAGTATCCTAAATTAGCAAGGACAAAAAAACTTCCAAAAAGGGCATAATGTCTGAGTCCCCTGGGCACCAGGAAACACCCAAATCCCAGCTCTCTGTTTCCGTACCGACTTACATCGTGGTTGGGTGGAAACCAGACATAACTCCTGTAAGCAGCAGCTCAGTGAGTGATGCAGGGCAATAAGAAGCCAAATAATTCCTGGCAAGTTGTGGACTTTGTTTCTGGTTTTGGTGCTTAATCCCTGGTGTGAGGGAGAGTGCTTTGGTCCCACAGAGTAAGGTTTATCCTGAGGCTTTACCCTACGGTCAGGTTTGTGTGAGCGGAAGTGGTGCGTGTGGCTCCGACGGAATGAGCAAGGTCTGTCCCTGCAGGTCACGGTCATGGCGTGGGTGGCAGTAGATGAACGACTCAGGAGTCCCTCACATAGATTCTACTTATTTAGTCCCGGTATTAGTTTTTGGTTGTTTATTTTGGTTTCTAAACCTTCAGTTGTGGTCTGATATTTGAAATTCTTAATGTTTTGCCTGGATCAGTTGGAAGCTGGAGAAAACGGACACTGCCAAGCTGACGCCAGGGCAGCGGCCCAGAGCCGTGCCAGCTGTTCCCGCTCCAGAGGCTGCTGTTCCTTCCTTCTTCACAAGTTAAAGCTGGTCCCTTTGTCCCCGTCTTTGGTTTTCAGACACTATGAGAAAATCAGGTGAGCTTTGGGGGCTGTCTGTGTGCCTCGTGGGAGCATTGCCGGAGCTTGGCACAGCACGGCACAGCACACAGGAGTCTTCCACGTGCCCAGCGCTGCCATGGCAGAGGGATACAGCCCTGCGCCCAGTGCCCCGTGAGATGCCCGGCTCCTGCCGTGGGGCTTCCTCCTGCCTTCCCATCCCTGGGCTTTCCGGCGGTTCTCACGCCTCTCTCTCCCGTTGATTATCGGGGCAGTTTGAACTGATGGATTTGCTGTCACCTTGGCAGAGGGTGAAACGTTTTGGCACTGGGGAGCCACGGGGGCAGCTCTGCAGTGGAGGAGGATGGCGACACTGTCCGGGCAGTGTGGCAGGGCAGGGGGTGGCAGGGAGCTGTGCCACCGTCTGCCCTCGCCAGAGGCAGCGAGGAACCTCGCCTGCTGCTGCAGGGAAGTCAAACGAAGTCAGGCAACTTCCTGGAGGGCTTCTGCTGGCAAAACAAACTTCGTGCCAAAGCGGAGAGGTGGCTCCGAACGCTTCTGTTCATCTACTGCGTTTTTAGTGACAACTCTCACCCATCAGAAAGGTAAAAGTATTTCAAAGCCAAGAGTCAGTTTTCCCTGCATGTTACTTTTTTAGTAACACCCAGATCAGCGGTCCTCGTTAGTGCCCGCTAAGTTAACGAGGTGGCTGGGGCTGTTGAGTGAAGACAGAGATTGCCCCAGCTGGAGGTGGCCAGCAGAGGCCGGCGCTGGGGACAGGACAGGCGGCATCATGATCTGGGGCCCCGTAAAGTGAGGTTGAACTGGGGGATGTTAAATGCACATCCCATGTCCTGAGTCACAGACGGGAGCTCCAGACCCTTTATGCCTTTAATGCAATAAAAGCAAAGGCAGCTGTATACAAACCATTTGGCAGCAGCTGAACGTTCAGGGTATCTGGGACTCTGTTAAATCTTTTATGTGCCGTGTCTTGAGCAATCTCCTCCCAGCTGATGCCTGCCTTCTGCTTCGCAAATCTGGCAGCGTTACAGCCCATTTTTTCCAATGGCTGTATTTAACCACTGAACATTCCCTTTGTGCGGCGAGGGACTGCGTTATGCAGAAGGAGGACAAAGTAGTCTCTTCTTTCTGCTTTCTTGCCTTGCTTCGCCTTGGAGATCTGCTTCAAAATGGATTGAGATTAATTTAAAAAACCACTCTGACTTGTTACCAAGTAGATGTTTATTCCTTCCCCAAACAGATGCACGGACGGAGAAGCACAGAAAAGAAAAGATATGTGTTGGGGCACTGATGTTGTGGGGTGAGGGGGTGGGCTGCACTTCTGTAACCAGGGGTGTTCTACAAAGGGTTCCTGCCTGTGGCAGAGGGCAGTGGCCGAGCCTGGCCGGGGCAGCACCGACACTGGTTCTGACGTTGATTCGATCCTCGCAAAAGCTGTATTAGCGTGATCATTAGCTGCTGATGGCCGTGGTACCTATGGCAGTGCAAACAGAGCATAACCAGGGGACCAGACAAGTGCCCTCTCGTCCCAGCCGTCCGTCAGCGACGGGGCCCACTGCCCCGGGAGCTGTGCCGTCGGGCAGCACCACCACAGGGACCACACACCACGTGCGGGCATGTGCTCTGGGCCGCCCTGCGCACTTCAGCCACCTCCCACGTGTACCCCTGGGCTGCCCCTCCTGCCACCCGGGCGTTCTGGGTGGCTGGGCTGGCAGGGGCACATTGCCATGGATGCCCACGTTGGCGTTCTTTTCCAGAAAACAGAGAACAAAAATTGCCAGAGCGCCTGGAACCGGCATTGTGTCGTAGGTAGGTGACGCCGTTCCATTTCAGAAAACCGTTTATGATGATTACAGAGTACAAGAAGTTTTTGTCGCTTTCTCATTTATTATACGAGGTTTCCATTTTCCCTGCAGAGAAACAAGAGGCAAATGACATAAATATGAAATGCAATGCCTGGTAAGATATTGCAAGCCACAACCTAAAAAAAAGTTAAAGGAATTTAGGAATTAATGAGCTTCTAGTCATCATGTGAAATAAACTGAAATCAGGAAAGAATGTTGTTCACTGCCTAGATGGCTGTAATTCAGAGGTTTGGTTTTGGAGAATTCATATAGCAATGATCATGTTTTAAAGGGATATTACCAGGTCTTTTCTGCTCAAAGAATTGGTAAAATATTAAGGTATTTTTTCCTGGTTTATTGAATGTACAACCAGTTTAGTCTGCTTTAGGCAGGGGTTGGATCCTGCTGGTGCTTTGCATTGCACTGGGTAGTTCATTATTATTATTAAGTCTGCACAAAGCAGGGTTTTACTTTAACATTCTGGAATTCTGCAGCAGTCCCTGGCAGCTGTAGCCGATGAGCGTTTGGACGCCAACAGGCACCGGAGGGGACTGTGCCAGCCGGGGCACGGGGCTGAGGATGCCCGTTCTTGCCCGAGAGCTCCATGGCGTGCGGGGCACCGGCTGCCCTGCCTCAGCGTAGCTGCCTGCGCAGGACACGGCGCTCAGGATTGAGCCCCGTCTGTGGGCGTTGGGCTCGGTGGTGCTGCCACAGGCAAGGGACAGGCAGCTGGCAGCAGCGGTTCGGGCAGGGGCTGAGCCGGGGTCCGGTGAGCCCGCGGCCCAAGATGCGCCCTGCCGTGGCTGCCCGCTCACCGTGCCGGTTGGCCCCGCTCTGTGCCAGCTGCGGACGTGCTCTGCCAGTGGTGCTTGCCTCTGCGCAAAGCAGGGCTGTGCCCGGAGAACGCTGCTCGGGTTGAGCTGCCCGAGAGGTGAGGCTTTCACGTGAGGTCTGAGGTGTGCCTGGAGTTATGGCAATACATGATTTTCCGTTCTGCGCTATAGTCCCCGTAACTTCGGTGCGTGCCGCTAATTGGGATGTTTTTCTCAGGCTAACGATACCCACCTATTATTTTGTCACCTTCTTGCTGTGATGTGTCCTTGGTGATATTATATTTTGCGCCATTAACACTTGCAAATGGTTATTAATGGCAGAGGTGTAGAAGCGCGGCGGAGTTCAGTGGCTCCTGCCTGTCTGCCGTGGTTTCTGCCCTCCACAGAACTCCCTTCACATGCTGCCGTGCTCCGGGAACGCCGCCTGCTCTGGAATGAGCAGCCTGAAGCCACGTCCAGGGCAGCCTCCCCGCGCGCTCCGGATGAAGGCTGTGTGACCGAAATGCCAAATTACTTCTTTTTCAAATAACGTATATCCAGCGCATTGGAATCGTGAGCATGTCTGATAATTAAAAGAGGACAGACTTAATTATACCAGATGTAGAAATTTCATTAGTTCCTTTAAAAATAGTTACCTTGATAACTAATTAGCTCTTTTGAAAATAGTTACCTTGGTGATTAAGGTGGTGTTGGCATCAGAAGAGCCGAGGGAGAGACACCAAAGGTGATGCTGGCTGGGAAGCCCATGCCAACCCCATGGGCTTTGTGCCTGTCGGCAGAGCGGGTGCCGGGGCCGGGTGCCGGGTTCTCCCATTGGTGCCAGGTGCTGGTGGCTGCCGGGTGGCCTGGCTCTGCGTGCCAGGACGGAGATGACCGGTGGGAAGCTGATGTTTTGTGGTGGGGAGCCACCGTGGCCTCCTGCTCGCCCAGCCGTGGGAACAGGCTATCCGAGCCGCGGTGGGGGTGGCAGGCAGCTCAGTCCACAGTGTGGCCAGTGCCCACGGGAGGACACGTCCCCCTGGTGTGGCTGTGCACTCAAAACCATTGGGGCAGGTGGTGCAGCACCCATGAAGGATGTGCGCGGGTGCTGCACTCGGCGCAGGGGTGCTGATGTTCCCGGGGCCGAGTCGCAGCCCGCGGAGCAGTTACCCGGTAGCAGGTGGACGTGCTGAGCGGTGCGGGTCTCAGCCCGGTAAAGCAGCCACTGAGCATATGGACCGTTCTACTAAATCTCCTTTTTCCCTTCCCCTTCTGCGGGACTTTAGGTGTGTATTGTGCAGAAGAGAGACACCGAGAAGATGTATGCCATGAAGTACATGAACAAGCAGCAGTGCATCGAAAGGGACGAGGTTCGCAATGTGTTCCGAGAGCTGGAAATCCTGCAGGAGATCGAGCACGTGTTCCTGGTGAATCTCTGGTGAGCATCTCCCCGCCGCTGCCTTCGGGGCCGCCTGCCCTCGGGGGCTCGCAGGGCTACGTTCTCCCCGTCCTCCTGGGTCACGGGCATCCGTGGGAGAAGCCCAGTGCACTGCTGCAGCAGAGGCCCGTGATAACGTGACAGGCGTTCGGGGATCAGCTGGCTTTGCGTAGAGGTACCCAGTGTTCTGGCATCAACCATTTTAAAACAGCAGCAGCTGGCGTGGGCCAGTCCGCTCCGGCCACAGCGGATGCGCCGCAGGCTGGTGGGCAGGAAGGTTTTCAAAAATTCAGAAAGTTTTATACCCAAAGTGGTGAAAGTTGATAATACTTTACATTCTTTTTGTTGGTCTGTTACTCCAGAATAGCCAGATAAGTTAATATTTATTTTTTCAGCGTTTTAGCAATAGCAGATTTTTTTTTCTGACAGGTAACGAAATCAAGACTTGCCCTCTGAGCAGATGTTTCCCTTTCAGCTCGTACTTTTAGAATAAGCGTACGTTCAAGATGGGAGCAGAAGCGTGTGATTCATAAGTATTATACAACCCCACAGGCTCTGCCCTTAGAAATGCTGTCGCCAAATACAACAATGGAGCGTTGTTTGTAGTGTGTCCTCACTGCTGTCACTCTCCTGCGGGACCCACTGCACATTCAGAGAGGCGTTTTACTCTGCAGTATATATATAAACATCTCTTTTTCTGGTTTTTATGGTTAAATTAGCACTTGTGTTTTGCAGCTCTTTTTCAGGATGCTTGCGCTTGCTTAATTAGAAGGGTGTAAACACTGCAGTGGTGCGTGTTGGCAGCGGGAGCGTTTGCAGCTTTCGCAGGAGCTGTGCCATAGGGGAGGGCAGCGGCCTGGCACGGCTCTGCTGGCTCATGCACGGCCGGTCCCGCAGGTACTCCTTCCAGGACGAGGAGGACATGTTCATGGTGGTGGACTTGCTTCTCGGTGGCGACCTGCGCTATCATCTGCAGCAAAACGTTCAGTTTACGGAAGAGACGGTCAAGCTCTACATCTGTGAGATGGCGCTGGCTCTCGACTACCTGCGAAGTCAGCACATCATCCACAGGTAGCCACACAGTCCCTTCCTGGCACTCGGAGGCTGGTAGAAGCTGGCGGAGCACCGTGCTGCCCGTGGCTGGGGTGGGGTGGAGGACACTGTGCTGCAGTGAAGCCCTTCACCCCGTGGGTACCCCCAAGTTGGGCAACTGCTGGTGTTAAATCGCACCAGCAGTGCCGGTCCTGGGCACCCTCCGGTGCTGGTCCTGCTCCCCATCGCTCAGCAGAAGCCTCACGCTTTGCCGGGGGGGCCAAAAGCACCATCTGGGGCGGGTTTCAAAGTGATCTCACAGAAATAGGCTCAGTCTTGTGTTACTAATTTTCCGTAGAAATGATGCCCAAAGAAGTCAAGTGCTCCCACTTTTTGCCCAGTTGCCCAGGAAAAGCAAATTTCTAGTCCATCATGGAGGGACTTGTCTCATGTGGTGTTTTTGTTTTATTTGTTTCTAATTTTTGATAGATAAAGAAGTTGCAGATTTTTTGTTGTTGAGTTTCATCCTTGATCTGACTGAGATTTCACCTTGCTGTAACCTTGCTTCTTTTCCCAGAGATGTCAAACCAGACAACATCCTCCTCGATGAGCAAGGTAGGACTCTCTGCCTCGCTCTGTCTGCCTCCTTCATTTGAGGGACAGATTCTTTACAGTCTCGAATACTCTGCATCTTTTTATCTGGGGAAGGTGTGGAAAAGGCACTGCTCCATCTAATTGCTCGGTGTTTGGTCGGACGGACCTGTGCATTGCAATGCCAGGGGAGATCCAGCAAGGGCAGTCCCTCTCGTTACCCCCTGGCTTCTCGCTGGTGCCCCAGCACGCAGGTCGCTGTGCCAGGGCTGTGGGACTCGGCATCACGGGAGGGCGCGAAGCACAAGGACTGTTTTTGTTGAGTTTTGGAGTGGGTGATCTGCACGTAGGCTTTCAGGATAGTTTTGATGTCTCCCTGGGGGGTGGATCGGGGCTGAGCCAGGTGGAGCAAGCTCAGGAGCCTTTATGACAGCACCTATTGGTAATGTCTCAGTGGCCTACATGGGAGAATGCCATAGGAGATCCTATAATGACCTCTATTCCAGTAGTAGATCTTATAAAAACAAGACATGATCTCTCAGGCTCCAGACCATCTGAGTAGTATCATAAAGCCTGATAAAAACCAAAGCTTGCACTTGCATGGAAGTTCATTAGAAAACAGTGCAGGGTATAATGTCCAAACACAGGTGGGTCAAAGGAGACGGAAGGGAATCCTTCACAGGACAAGGCAGGCTGTGATTTACACACCGTTTTCATAGCTGCCTCGTGGACAGAGAGGAAAGTAGCCTCCAGAAGGGGGAGTGGGTGGGTTTTCTGTGTACCAGGCTGACTCGAAAATAATGATAGTTTCTGAATTTGAACTTTCAATCCTGATGACAGACAAAGTAGAAACAGACAGAAGGTGTTCCAGCACTTTCTGTAATATCTTAATGATTTCTTCATACAGGCTTAGGGTTTGGGAAGTATCGTTATGATTTCATTCAACTGGCACGTCCGGATTTGCTGCGGTCTGTACGGAGTGGGCAGTTGAGTGTTTTAACTCTTGGACTTTGGGGCAGTCGTGGTTCAGTGGCCTTTATCAAACACAGTTCTAGGGTTTTAATCAATGTGACCAAGATGATCTCTTAGTATAGTGTTTCCCTGTTGTCTTCTTGCTGACCGTAGGTTCTGGACAGAGCAATTTTACAACTGCCAGAGCTGGTGTAGGTTGCTAGTTCCCTCCAAGGGCAATTTAAAATCAAGACCAAAAGCTAGCTACCATTTAATCACCTGGCCAGACCGAGATCCTGGGAGAGCCTCAGGGTCTGTCGTGGCCGTTTGGTGGGGTCTAACCCTGATCTGCCTGCGCCTGTCCTGAGCTGTCCGAGGGCAGAAACTTATGAAACAAATGTATTCTGACTCTGCATTGCCACTGTCCTGTGCTGCGATTAATTCCTTCTTAAATGTGTCTTTATTTAAGGTCATGCACATTTAACAGATTTTAATATTGCAACAATAATTAGGGACGGTGAAAGAGCAACTGCGTTAGCTGGAACAAAGCCATACATGGGTAAGAAACAGTAGCTGTTCCTTCGTCTGGATTGTGCATTTCGGGAGCGCTCACCGCGTGCCGCCTGGCAGCCCCTGTCTGGGACAAAGGCACTCAGTTAATTAGCACATTAGCACATGTGCCCAAGTCATTGGGGAGCAGAACCCCCAGAGTGCATGAATCCCTGCCTGCACACCCTCCCCATCCCGCCCTGCCCTCCCCGCCGGCCGCAGCTGGGTCTTGGTGTGTCCTGGTGGGCACCGGGTTTCTGCAGCCCCTTGGGCTCTCGGTTGGGACGGTTCTCCTGGCATGTGCTGGATAACCCAGCTGCCCAGTGAGGGCAGGCCTGCTGCCACTGCTGCTGCTGCCACTGCTGCTGCCACTGCTGCTGCTGTCAGTGCTGCTGCTGCTGCCACTGCTGCTGCCGCTGCTGCTGCCACTGCCGCTGCTGCCAGTGCTGCCACTGCTGCCACTGCTGCTGCCACTGCTGCTGCTGCCACTGCTGCCACTGCTGCTGCCACTGCTGCTGCTGCCAGTGCTGCCACTGCTGCCGCTGCTGCTGCCACTGCCGCTGCTGCCAGTGCTGCCACTGCTGCTGCTGCTGCTGCTGCTGCTGCCAGTGCTGCCAGTGCTGCTGCTGCTGCTGCTGCTGCTGCTGCTGCTCCCGCTGCTCCCACTGCTGTGGCTGCCGCCCCTGCCTTGCAAAGCCCCCCTCGGGCAGTGGTGCATGAAAATAACCATAAGTTTTATGTACTGACTTATATGAAATACCGAAATCGAAGCAAACTGAAGTCAGCGGATAACCTCTTGCATTTTGCCCTTTCTGTTCAGCCCCGGAGATTTTCCATTCCTTCCTGAACGGCGGGACAGGCTACTCCTTCGAGGTTGACTGGTGGTCGCTGGGGATCATGGCCTACGAGCTGCTGCGGGGCTGGGTAGGGCTCCCGGCCCATGCGAGGCCGAAGAACGTGTTTTCTGATTGACTGCAGAGAGGGGCAGGAATTTCTTCTCATCTTTCTGCGTTTTCCCCCTAGAGACCGTATGACATCCACTCCAACAACCCCGTGGAGTCTTTAGTTCAGCTCTTCAGCACTGTGAGCGTCCAGTACTCGTCGGCGTGGTCAAAGGAAATGGTTGCACTATTGAGGAAGGTAAGTAGTCCTGCTGGCGTGGCTTACGCTGGGCATTGGCTGCCGTGCGTGCGGGACTAGCTGGAAAATTTTCAGTGTATTAATAAATAATGTAAAATTGAAATAGGACTGATTTCTATGACTTTGTTCATGCTTAAGGACAGATTAATCTTGTGTTTTGTTTATTATCTCTGTAATAAGATGCATTATGTTTGACAGCAAGAGAAGGAAAAAGGCCAGGTTTGATGTGGCAATCAAATTCCTTCCTGGGCCAGAACTCTCCCCTTCCAGCATCCCCTCTGTGATCACCGTGACCCAAAAGGGCAGCAGCGATCGTGGCTGAGACGGCCGCGGGAGACGGAGCAGCGCGTGCTGCCCCTGCGGCGTTAGCTGCTCCCCTCGCCGGTTCCGCCGGGCCGGAGGGGCCGAGTCGGTGTGTTCGGTTGTGAGAGCTGCCGGGGGGTTCCGTGTCTGCGGGACGCTCCGCTCTGCCGCGTTCCTGGGGCTGCGGCTCGACACAGTCGTGGCCCCGCTGTGCGGGCTGTGGGGTTGGCTTCTGCCCGCCTGGGAGCTCTGCGAGTGCCCGATGGGCGTGCTGCAGAAACGATACGCACGGCGCTGGCAGCAAAGACGTGACTGCAATGTGCGTTCATGTCGGGTGGCCAGTTTGCATAATTGGATTTTGTTTTGATGAGAAGCAGCGTTGCTGGCGCTGCCCGCCGTGGCGCGTTCGGCGGGTTCACATTGCCATCTGCTGGGCCCGGCCGTCGGCCTTCCAGACACCGGGCTGGAATTCCGTGTCTCACCAGGAAAGTGCCAGCAGCCCCCTCGGCCTGGAAGGACCTCCTGTGTCCCCCCAAAGTGCTGGCGTTTCTGAGCTTGGGGTGCCCCAGTGTCATCCTGCCTGCTGGGATGGCCTGGGGGGCTCTGCTGCTGCTCAGGGGTGACGTTGGTTGCTGTGCTGCCCACCCACCCACTGGGACCAGCTCCCATGGCCCATGCCCTGCACCCCACGCGCTACACCCTGCACCCTGCACCCTACGCCGTGTGCCCTGCGCCCCATGGCCCACACCCTGCTCTGGCACTGCAGCTGTCCTGGCATTGACACCCTGCGACTCCTTCCTGCTGGGCTGGTGCCTTATTCAGGAGCTGGGAATTTCCCCCTTTTCATTTTAAAGATGAAGAGAATTTTATGCCATAAAAAAGTGCCTGAAAATTTCCCCCGTGTGTGTGATAAACAGAGCAGTTTTCCCTGGTGTCACAGAACTGGTGTGAAGACAGGACATGTGGAGGGTGGAGCCGAAACGATGAGCCTCTGGGGGAATTTACCCCAGGAGCAGGGTCTGTCCGTGGCACGGGGAGGGACGTGCCGGGGCGGCAGCGCCCGGGTGCTGTGCTGAAGGCTCCTGTGTCGTAGGTCGGCTCAGGAGGAGCAAACCCACGCTGGTCCCAGTGCTCATGGAGCTGAATGTTTGGCCGTCTGGTTCACAACCTCCAGAATATTTTTCTAATGTGCTTTTTTTCCTGGAGTCCATAGTTTTTTTCTATAGTTAGGTATTTCCCATGACAGAAAGATTGCTGCGTGGCTGAACCATCTGAGTCATCGGAAAGGCAGGATGATGCTGGGCTCCTTTTCTTCCTCCTCTGACGGGAACGCTTTTCTCTCCCCAGCTGCTGACGGTGAACCCCGAGCATCGCTTCTCCTGCCTGGCCGACGTTCAGGCCTCGGCGTACTTGTCCGACGTGGTGTGGAGCGACGTCTGCGCGAAGCGTGTGGAGCCGGGCTTCGTCCCCAACGTGAGTGGGAGCGACCCGTGTCCCGGCCCCGAGCAGGGCTGGGTCTCCTCCTTAGAGGAACCGCTGCGTTCAGCAGAGGCTTTCTGGCAGGGAAGTTGTGTCTGAGCGTGTTTGCGGCCAGAGGGAGCCTGAGCGGTGCGTAACGCGCGCGGTGTCGTGTCGTGTGTCCCGGCAGAAGGGCCGCCTGCACTGCGACCCCACCTTCGAGCTGGAGGAGATGATTCTGGAGTCGAGGCCCTTGCACAAGAAGAAGAAGAGGCTGGCGAAGAACAAGTCGAGGGATAACAGCAAGGACAGCTCGCAGTCTGTGAGTGCTTCCTGGGGTAACGGCCGGCCGGGAAGAAAGGCTGAGCTGCTGAATTTGGGGGTGGATAGCAGTATTACTGCGACAATGCAGTAACTGCAGGTTTATTTTGATAAAAACATTTGCCCCGTGGAGTCTTCCCGACAGCCAAATGTTCCTCTTACGTAAGTTTGATAAAACTCTTTCATGGTAGTTTGTACTTTGGAAAATGAAATGAGAAACAGAGGTCTGGGCACCCTGGTCAGGAGAAAAACTAAAACCCACCCCACATCCATATGAGGTGATTCTCCCCCTCTACTCTGCCCTCGTGAGACCTCACTTGGAGTATTGCATCCAGTTCTGGAGTCCCCAACATAAGAAGGACATGGACCAGTTGGAGAGGGTCCAGAGGAGGGCCACGAAGATGATAAGAGGGCTGGAGCACCTTTCCTATGAGGACAGGCTGAAAGAGTTGGGGCTGTTCAGCCTGGAGAAGAGGAGGCTCCGGGGTGACCTTATAGCGGTCTTCCAGTACCTCAAGGGGGCCTACAAGAAAGATGGGGAGAGGCTGTTCAGGAGGGCCAGTTGTGATAGGACAAGGGGTAATGGTTTTAAAATAGAGGGAGGTAGATTCAGGTTGGATATTAGGAAAAAGTTTTTTACCATGAGAGTTGTAGAACACTGGAACAGGTTGCCCAGAGGGGTGGTGGATGCTCCATCCCTGGAGACGTTCAAGGCCCGGTTGGATGAGGCCCTGAGCAACCTGATCTAGTTGGAGATATCCCTGTTCCTTGCAGGGGGGTTGGACTAGATGACCTTTGAAGGTCCCTTCCAGCCCTAACCATTCTATGATTCTATGATTCTATGATCTTCACCCTTTTGAGAGGTGCTGCCCGGCGTCTGCGGCAGCTGCCGGTGGGGTTAACAGGCAGTTTATCCAGGTGCTGGTGATGGTCGCACAGAAACCTCCGGCACGTCAGGCCTGGTTTTGGGTAACTGTCCCGTGTTTTCTCTCACCGCATGAGCGGTGCAGTTGGTTAAGCCCCGCAGCTCCACCGGGCTCCCGTGCCAGGGCGAGCTCCGGCTGCGCTGGCTGGAGGCGCCAGGACGTGAGCATGGGAGACGTGTGCCCGCGAGTGCTTTCAGCAGAGAGGGCTCCATTAGCCGGGAAGGGAAGCTAGGGATGAGATGTGTTTGTTTCTTCTTGCTGTGGGAGTCACGAGGCTTTTATATCACTGGGGAGATAAATCCGAGAATCTCATTTTTACAGCGCAGACATGTCCCAGGAGTAAAACCACCTCCCTGCACAGCAGAGCGGGCACTCGTCCTGCAGAGAGCAGGGTTTGGGGGGGGGTTGCCGGGACACTGACGTGCCGGGAGGCCCGTGGGAGCAAACATGCGTCACCCACTGTCCCCGCGTCCCCGGCGCAGAGCCTCTGAGCTGCACAGATCCCAGACTAAGGGAACAAACGCTGCTCTCCTGCAGCGAGGTCTGGACCATCCCCGCTCTGAGAGCAGCAGGGAGCAGGGTAGGATCCTGCAGGGCAGGATTTTGGCTGTCTCATTGTGCCAGTGAAGTGCAGTGGATCCCTTCTCTCCTCAGCAAGAGTCACTGCTGCCATCGATGGGACTGGCTGTGAATGCTGAAGAATAAATTGGGAAGCGAGGGAGGAAAAAAACAGAATAAGCAAACTTGCAGATCCCTCTCAGAGGTTTTGCTGCCCAGAGAGTTAAGGGCACTTTCCCTGTCGGGACCCACAGCCGATGGCCAGCGGCACGCACAGTGCCAGGCAGGAGCCCATCCCTCGCCGTGGCCACAGCCCGTGGCAGGGGGTGCACGGGTGGGCAGCGCGAGGGCCGGGCGAGACGGCCTGGGTGGGAGATGGGCATCCCTGCTTCGGCTGGAGGGGGAGTGGAGCAGCAGAGTCTGGCTCCGGAGGAGCTCTCTGCGCCCAGACAGGAGATGCAGGAGGTAAAATAAAGGCAGAGATCGGGGAACGTGGGCTGTCCATGCACCTGCACCTCCCTCCTGCCCCGCGGGTGCTGCCAGCTGCTGCGGTGTGCCTGCAGCCAGCGCCTGCACGGCCCCTGGCACCATGTTGGTGGGACGGGGCAGCAGCCTCGTGCCATGTTCCTGCAGGGACTCACAGGCGCAGGCTTTGTGCCAGTCTGTCCCCCACGAAGATTTTCCTTCCTATGAGCAGATAGCACTCCTGAAACCGGAATATACAGTTAAACGTGTTCTGTTTATCTGGAAAACTGTGTGTTATCTATGTTTTATGGAAAACTGTGCCCACCGCAGCTGAAACAAGGTGCCGGTGACAGCCATGCAGCTGTTTCCGTCAGCTGTTCCAGCTGTGTGCCGGTGGCTGGGAGGCTCCGTGCACACAGCTGGGAGCGCTGCCGTGCCGTGGGCCGCACGTGGGACTGCTTGTGCATGCATTGTTTTTCTTCAACAGGAAAATGACTATCTCCAAGAATGCCTTGAAGCTATCCAGCAAGACTTTGTCATCTTTAACAGAGAGAAGTGAGTGTGTGGGGTATTTTTTTTAAGGAAAAAATACTTTTTCTTGACTTAGGAATCAGAGTGCCAGTGCCTGATGTTCAGGAGCATCTCACTGCCAGCTGAGCCCTGGCTGACTGATGTCAGCCAAGGAGCTCAGGTGCTGCCTCTGTATGAAAAGCAGTTCTCATCAAAAAGGGAGACAGCTCAGGGATTAATCACTACTGTCAAATAAAATACACTGCAGAGACACTGCTGGGATTTAATGTGCGTATGTGACACTGCTTCCGTTCCCCCACTGCATCTTCTCACCCCTCCTGCTTTTAGAGGGTGATGCTGTGGAAAAGGAAGGGAAGGAACGTGCTGAAATCTCCACAGGTCATGAGTGGGCAGTGAAAGCACTGGAGGTGGAGCAGCTGCTTTCCCCTGTGTTCGAGCACACTGACGGGGAGGGTTCGGTTCGTATGTGAGGCTGGAGGCAGCCTCGGTGGCGGAGGCAGTGCGTGGCAGGGAGCCCGTGGCACTGCCCGGGGTGGGCAGCGCTCTGGAAGGCTGAAGCCGTGCAGGGCACTGCAGAGCGTTTCGGTGTGTTCTGCTGATACGTCGGTCCCTGTCATGACCTTCGTGTGTGCTCTGGAAAGACTCCTCTTGCTCACCGTGGGTCTGCTGTAGGCACCTCGTGCTGCCGTGGGCCACCGTCACGCCACTCTCCGCGGGGCGTTTGGTCTGGGGTGGCCGCGTAACGCCCGGTTCCTCTGCCCCGCACAGGCTAAAGAAGAGCCAAGAGCAGATGAGCGAGTCCGTGTCCCCCCCCGAGACCACCGACGAGGCCGAGACGGAGGCTGAGTCCGAGACCTCCAACTTGAACATGTGCAGCTCCGTCTGCTCCTCGGCGGGCAGCAGTTAGGCTGCCGCCGCCGGGCGAGGGTCGCCGGCCTGTGCCACGCCGATATCCCCATCTCAGGCTGCGCTGAGCACCGCAGGCTGTCCTCGGGCACCGCCGGGGAGCACCGACAACTCGTCTTGCAAAGCTGTAGCAAAAGAGACGGTTCTTACAGAACTGCGTTCCTGGGTGTAACGGGCCGCCTGTCCGGCGCACTGGTGGCCCGTTGTGGGTAAAGACGCTTGCTATGCAACTTGTCGGAGGCGGTGGATGGACTTCTTCACTTGTTCTTTTTTAACGTCAGGTTGCTGATCTGCACACGTTTTTAATACAGTGAGACGACAAGAAAAGAAGCGACGTCCTTGGGCACAGCGAGGGGGGACACGGAGCAGGTGTGGTGAGGGAGGACGGCTGAATAGGTGGCTGGTGTTTTACTCCGGCGTTCCCTGTTCGTACAGGCTGCCATAGGGATGAGCAACCCCCGTGTAACTGGGAGCAGCCCCGGGGTCTCTGCGGCTGCGGTGGGCAGCACTGGCCTCTGGGGAGCCTCGAGCCGTTCGGGTCCTGCAGCGCAAGGACATCCCAGGCACGTCCCTGTCCTCTCGTCACCTGTCAGAGTTTCTTTCCCGACTTGGGACAAATAAACGTTTTTTGTGCACTCCATGAATTTTTCTGGGGCTGAGTAGTGATTAAACACATAGTTGAGATGCAGAACGTATTTAAAACGTTTGCCTTCTTCACGTAGCTGCTGCGCGGGGCGAGGGGCCGAGCGGACGGCCCTGGGTTTGGCTGTTTGTCCGGGTTCAGAGGACACGCGTCGTCCCAGGTTCAGCTTTCGCTGGCCTCGCAGTGCTGCTCGGTTATGAGGGTCTTGTTTTGCTCTTTGATTTGCTTTGTTTTCAGTGTAAAGTAAGAGTACTGTATATAATTTACTAATACCTGTTCTAGCTTCTTAGTACGACGGGAGAGCTCCGTGACTTGTTCCAGCTGTAGATATTGCCTTCTTGGCTCAGAAGCCTTCACTATGTTGGTTGCTTCATCTGCTGTAGAGTGGCTTTTGGTTGCTAGTGCTAAAAACGAGCGGTGGGTTCCGCTGCAGCGTAGGGCTGTTGTGCCACACGGGGGGTCGGCAGGACCGCGCTCACTGCCGAACGGCCGACGTCTGTTTGCTGCCGGACGCAGGAGGTTGCAGTGTTTGCATCCTCGCTGTAAGGCGGAAATGGACAGAAAACGTTTTTAACAGACTCTTTCAGGACAAATTTTGTTGCCTTTTTTGTTTCTGTGAATAAAATAGAAAGACGTAAGTGGTATGAAACAACCTCATATGAAAAGTGACACGATGCATTTATTTTCCACAGTTTTATGTGGAAATTAGTACGTGGCTAAGGTTGTGCAGAACCAAATTTTGATAGAAGCCTTGAAAGAAATCTGCAGGCACCGCTTGTACGGGGCAGGGAAGCCAAAGCTCCGGTACCGGGCGCACGGTTGTTTCCAGGACAGAGCCAGGCAGTCGCTGTCGGACGCGGCTGCTCTCGCTGCGGTGCTGAGCGTCCGGTGCCGTGGCCGTGCCCGGTGAGGGACCGGCATCGCACCGCGGGGCCCCAGTGTCAGCAGCGGGTCCTTGGCCGGGCACACCCTGTGCCTCGTTAGGAGCTGCGTTGATGAGGGGCTGATGGGGAGCTGCAGCATCCAGGGAGCCAGGTCTGACATGGGCACTTTCCCTCTGCCCCTTCCCCAGCTGCGGGAGGGCACCTGCCCCTGGCCTGGGGCCCGGCTGACGGAGCACCTGCCCTTGCCTCCTCCTGCCCTACTACGCAGCAGTAACACTTTAATCTCCAGGCACAAAACCACATCCAGACCAGTTCCGATTTGTTCCTGATGAGCGTGGGCCGATGACCCCGCTGCCACGAGGGGCCAGAGACCCACCGCTGCGCCTGCCAGGGCTGGGGTGGGTGAGAATGAGGGTCAAAACCACATATTTATTCAGGAATTATAAATTACAGGTGATTTACTCTACCGGTATGGATAGGGTTTTTTGGTAAACTCCATTGCACCGTTTATCGTCTTTCTGTAAATAATGACAAAAGTCTGGACTCTCAGAACGACAAGGAGCATAACTTATTTTTTTGACCAAACCGTCCCATATATGAGCGAGGCAGATGATAGATCCTATTCTGCCAGAAGCTCTTGGGCCAGGAGAGGTGCTGGCAGTTTGGCAGGACATGTCTAATCGGGAGTTTTCGCCGCTTCCTTTAGGACAAGCGACAAACAGCCCTCGAGGTCGGGTCAGTGTGTGCAGGGAGGAGCTGGCTTACTTCTGCGACGGATGTTTCTCACCCCGAACCCTCTCCGTGTCGGTCCTTTATGTTCCCTTTCCAGCACTGCTCTTCCTGGGTAAATCGTGTGAAATGGCCTCGGCAGGACTCGGCAGAGCTGCTGGGGACATGGCAGCTCATCGCTCCTTCCCGGGTGCCGTAATTGGGGGCAGACTCCGGCTGCCCGGGGGGCACCGCTGCAGTCCCAGGGCGGTGCTGGGAGACTCTGCTGCCCGCAGCGATCTATTCCTAAACCTTAATCACTGAGAAAGCAGCAGGACACAGACCTCGAGGACCACTGAGTAGCTGAGACACCGTGAGTACAATGGAACTGGGGTGCTCGGTTTTGATCTGAGGTAACGCGTGGGCGTAACGTCTCTCGAGCCCTTTGGAGACCAGGTTTTATTGGCGCCTGTTTACGCCTCCTCCTTGGAGAAGAAATTACAAGAAAAGAATAATTGGAAAAACGGAAAAAATGATAGGAAATAAATGCGTGTTCGCTTCGTTGTCAAAGTCTCCATGATGGGTTTCCAGTACACTGGACCCTCCTGTCCCCGCTGTGCCGCTGCTCTCTGGGCCCCTTCTGGGTCATGTCCCCATCGCTGTGTCCCCGGAACGAGCCTGTGCTGATGGAGCCGTTGGCACTGCACGTCCCCACGGCTCCTGCCAGGGACGTCCCATGTAAAGCAAACCCCATCCACGCCGGCTTCCTGCGGGGGACGGGACCCTCCTTCCTCCCTGCACCGTGCCAGCGGCGATGTGCCGCGGGCAGCTGGCACGGATTGCGGTGGGGACAGGAGTCGTGTCTGGGCGTGCAGCGGGGTGACCCACCACCGCCGCCGTCGTCTGTGGCCATCGGGGCTGAATGAGCTGCCACCATCCGTGGGACTGGCAGAGGGTCACCTGCCCCAGCCCTTGGGGCAGCACACGCGGCGTTGGGGGCAGCTCACCGGTGCTGGGCAGGACGCGTGCGCTGGGGATGCGGGGCTGGTGCGAAGGGTTATTCTTTGCAAAAAGGGCAGGTTCCAGCGAAAACCTCGTGGCGTTGACATCTCTGCCCCGCTCCGTGGCTGTTCCTCGCTCCGGTGCGTCGGAGCCTGACGCAGCTGCGGGCGTGAGCAGAACCCGCAGTGAAGTCGTTGAGGTGCTCCTGGTACCAAACCCCGTCAGGCAGAGCTTGAAAGAAGTCAACAGCAGCTCTGGTTTACATCTCTGCTACAACCAGAATACAATAATTTTCTGTATATAAATACTGAAATACCTGTATTTTTTGTATGACTGATTTATACAGGGTGTGCCGTCGTTCGCTGTAAGAAGTCTACGTCGCCTATAAATTATTCTCCTTAAATTCCTTGCCATAAGATTGTTTTCTTATCTCTGTTGTGTTACCAAGTTTTGCAATGTTGCATATTTTTAAGTGTTTCCATTGAAATTCCACAGACTTCACTGGGAATTTTGTGTAGAAAACAAATGCCTGATGTTTCTTCTGTTGCCAATTCTTTATTGCTCTATACCTTGCCAGAAGGAGCATGAGAGTGACGAAATAATCGCAGGAAGGCTGGTAATGTGGACTTGACATTGGACAGTGCTGAAATCTCGATGCCTTGGTAGGGTATGGTTTTAAATTATTTCAGTGGAAATATATGTAAAGTATATCTTTGTATTTTATGTTAATACATTTCTGTAATTTTATTGCATGAAAATTTTACCATGTCACAGAATATTTAATTTCTGACAAGTTTGTGTTTTTGCAGATGCTGCGAGAAGCCATTGCGTACGTGGAGTAATAAATGTGTATTTTTACCATTGCCAAGTATTTGTTGTCATTTCTAGGGCGCTGATCTGCAGGAAAACAAACTCCAATCTTATAAGAAGAGGCTGTTACAGTTATGATTCGTTTGCACATCGCAGACGGGAGCGGGTTGGCATCCAGGCTGCAGCGGTGGGTGTGACAGCCGAGCGTACCCCCGCCCTGCCGCGGTGCCGAAGGGGAGCGGGTGAGCCGGGCACGTTGCGGTGCCCCGCTCTCGGCGTCGCTCAGAAGGGACCCACCATTCCCTCGGGACAGTTTGTCTTGGCGGCGGTGGGCCTGAGCGCCCTGTCCGTGGTGGGGCTGAGGTCCCGGAGAGGAGGAGGAGCGCCCTGGGCATGGCTACTGGCTGGGGGGACCTCTGCCCGCACCAGCCCCTGCCCAGGGGGACCTGCACCGCCTGGCTCTGAGTGTCTCAGTTAATAACGGGCTGGTGCTGGGCTGGTGCCCGGGAACGCAACGGCAGAGCGGGGCGGCGTGTGCCAGGTCGTGCCCACGCAGCGTCCAGGGCATGGTCCCAGTGCCCAGCGCCCGCCATTGAGGCACCGACAACTGTGGCTCACTGCGCTTCAGTGTTTCACTGCATAACCCTGGATTTTGTGTCTTAAACTCGATAAAAACGGCCCCGGGGAACTTCAGGAGGTCTCTGGTTTTTCTCTTTCATCCCTCATCAGTACAGGGAATTATTTATGACGGTTGTCGGCGCACTGTGCTGCCTGACTTCATCGCGGTGTAGGAAACATCTGCAAAGGCTCTTCCTCGCTTCAGAAGAAGTGGCAAAGCAATGAGCCAAGTCGGTGTCTGTAAGGGCTTTCTGCAGAGCCCTTTGCTGGTGGTTGGCCGCCCCGTGATGTCGGCAGAGCTGTGCCCCTGGCATGGCCCCTGGCAGCGTCCTGGGTGCCCTCAAGGACACACAGGGCACCTGGCAAGCCAGGCCGCTCGCCCCTTGTGCGGGGGCAGAGGGTGATGGTAGCGGGGCGAGGACAGTTCCCCGTGCACAGCCCTGATAGACTCAAACCACCGCGGCAGCCCGGCGTGCGGGCAGCTCTGCAGCCGCAGCTCGCCCTCGGGGTGGGATGGGCACGGAACGGCCCCCCATGCTCAGCACCCCATTTTGCCATTCTTACCCGCTGAGATGTACCGTGCCACGGTTTGGGATGGCTGGACTGGAGGAAAGGCGGGTGCCAGCTGCTGTGCCGACGCGAGGTGGGCTGGGGAAGGGCCCAGTTACCCAGCAGTGCAGGTTGGGGCAAGGTTTGCCACAGCCTGGGAAAAAAGCAGCCAGGAGCATGGAAACACAGGGATAACTTTGTCAGCTAGCTGATTCGCACCCCTGGGGCAGTGTCGGGAGGGTTTCCACGCAGCGTGAGCCCTGCGGCACCCCTCTCCCCCATTCCTCTGCTGCGGCTGGTGAGATGATGCCAGATGCCACCGGGGCAGCCACGGCCTCTCAGCCCACGGGCATCCTCGGCCAGGCACCTCCTGGCAGCTCGGCACGTGGGGGCTCCAGGCTGCTCCAGCACGGCTGCGGTGCCGCACCGCCGCTGCTGCAGAGCCGGCTGGCAGCGCCGCGCCAGGCACAAGCCCTCGGCCAAGGGCACAAAGCATCTCCCTGGCCCCCTTCACCCGTGTGTGCCTGACCCAGAGCCTGCAGGAAAGCTGTCCGAAATAATCAGGGCCAGAGACCGTGTTTGTGCCCTGGGTGGTTTCATTTCCCGGAGGCTCTGGCGGCGTTAGCTGGCAGCTGGCTCTGCCAGGATGCTGCTCAGCAGCTCCTGGCACCAGCAGAGCGGCAGAACCACTCTCAGCCCCACGGCGTGTGTTGGAGCTGGGGCGACTGCGCAGCAGTGCCAGTCCCAGCTTTGGGAATCGTCTCCGTGACAGAGGAGATAAACACAAACCCGTCCTTCAACGGGGAAGGGGTAGCCGGATTTCAGCCCTCGGCTGGGGAGGGGAATGGAGGGACCAGCCCAAACCACGATGCTGGGAGAGGGGACGGGGTCTCCACCATCCCACAGCACCTTTCACTACCAAGCCTGGCTGTTGGGAACAGGGATGTTTCCAGGGCGGAGATCACAGAATGTTTCTTGCTAAGTGCTGCCAAGCTGGGGGTGCTGGGGTGTCCCCGTCACCCCACAGATGTCTGAGCGGCTGGGAGCAGTCACTGCCAGCAGGGTGTAACTTTTACCTTTCCCATTCCTTCTGCAGCTTCCACTGCCCTCACTTAAAAACTCTGAAACTCTATTTAGAAAGAAAATAAATAGATGTTCAATAGTCTTGGTGCCATTGCAGGAAAAAACAGAAAACCAGCAAATGAAATTAGGTAATTTGTTTAAAATTAAATATAAAATATATGAACGAATGCTTTTCCATGTATGTTCGATGCAGGAATTACTACAGGTCATTGCATTAAGCTGCGAGATGTAGGTCAGATCAGATAATAAAAAAAAAAAACACACCAGAAAAGAATCCCTTCCTGGTTCAATGGTGTGAATTCAGACAGTACAGCATTCATTCCTCTTTAACTCGTGGCTGCACACAAGTGCCTGTACCAAGTTTTCCCACCCATCAGGCTTCGTGCTGCCTCCCATCAGCTGCTGAGACGTGGCTCTGGGTGGGTGCTGGGTCACCACCCCCTTCCACCCCGCAGGACGCCCATCCCTGCCGTGGCTCAGCAGCATGTGGCCGGCCCCGGCGCGCTCTGCAGCCCCTCCGGTCCCCTTTCCCTCCGGCATTCCGTACCCAGAGTAGCACAAGTTACGTGCCCAGAGCGGCAGAGCAGGATGCTGTCACTGTCACCCACGGAGCGGGCGCTCGCTCACGTTTCCACAGCTCCCTCTCCTGCTCCTGCCTTCGGACAGAGCTGGGAACTGCAGCACAGTGCCCAAGAAGGCCCGGCGTCTGTACAGCAGCTCCCGCTGTGCCAGTATCTCCCAGGCGCTGGAATTGCCGCTGACCCCGTGGGGACAATCCCACCACCCTCCTGGCACGTGCGCTCTATTTGCAGCCCAAAGGCTTTCCCCGCTGCCACCGGACCTGGCGGAGCAGCTCTCGGCCGGCGTGCCGGGTTATGGCCAAGGGTGGCGTTCCCCATTGTTCTGACACAGCTAATAATAAGCCTCTCTGCATTGTCCGAGGGGAGCACAGGAACGTGCGAGTGATGAACTGATGATACAAACCTTTGCGCGTAAAAACCCAAAGGAGGAAAACCCCAAAATCGACTCGGCTGGATGAACCGCTTCCATTGTTTTGTGATTTCCAACAAACTTTATTCAGAGCAAGGAAAAGAAGACGAATGGCGAGCCATTCTCTTAGAGGTACATGCATAGCTTCGTGGCATAGAGGTTCACCTTTACTGTACATACCTTTAAATATAATAAACGGGTTAGAATAACCTTTATAAAAGAGTTTGTCGTATGCAAGCGGCCTTCAACTGAGCCTTGTTTCTGGTTATAAGACTTGCACTCGGTTCTTGAAAAACTGTATAAATAATCTTTAAAAAACAAGCCTAACAGAAAGACTACAGCCCATCAGCACGTCTGCCGCGGCGCCGGGTCCCATCCTACCCCAGGGCGCGGGGTGCCGGCACCCACCCCGCCGACACTGTGCCCGCTGCAGGGACGGACAGATGTGCCGCCGTCCCGCACAGCCGCCGGCTCACGGGCACAGGGAGATGGTGCCCAGGTCTGCTCGGGGGTGCTGCCAACAGATGAGATGCAATTCACTGTCTTAAAACCACAGGGAGTCGGCAGTGCTGAGCGGTTAAACGTCCTTCGACGACAAAGGGCAGTCATTGCTGCCGGAAAGGAGCGTGTTCCAGCCAAAATGCACCTCCGTTCCTGTCCTGGCCCCGGCAGCAGCGCGGCTGAGCAGGCGGCCGAGCGAACGTCAAGGTGCCGCATGCACGAGGTGAGGGCTACGGAGCAGGTGGGGAGAGACACGGACTGGGAGAAATGGAGATGGGAGTGCTACCTCTCGGGGGTTACTCTATTTTCTACCTACGAGAAGAAGGGGCTGGGGCAGCTGACGAGTGCTCGCTTTCATCCGGCGCTCCGGGGCGACCCACCGTCCCCTTCCCGGCTGGACCCGGCCCCGGCAGGATCCGAGCGTGCCCCGGCGGGGGGGCCAGCCGCAGCGGTGCGGGGGCCGTCAGGACAGCGAGGTGATGTTGGACCGTCCGCCCGGCGGGGCGATGATTTTCTGAGCCGTGCGTCGGGCAATGTGGTCGTCCGCCTGCGACCCTGGGGAAGAGCACAGGCATGGGGTGTGCCGGCGGCGTGGGAGCCCCGCGGCTTTACACGCACAAATCATAAACCGCCTCCTTTGCAGGAAATACTAATAACAGGTTCTATATAAAAACATGGGACCTTGAACATTTATTAAACAAGGTATCATGGAATGGTTGGGGTTGGAAGGGACCTCAAAGATCATCTAGTTCCAAACCCCCCTGTCATGGGCAGGGACACCTTTCACTACACCAGGTTGCCCAAAGCCCCATCCAACCTGGCCTTGAACACTTCCAGGGATGGGGCAGCCACAGCTTCTCTGGGCAACCTGTGCCAGTGCCTCACCACCTCAATGTAAAAAAATTTCTTCCTTAGATCTAGTCCGAATTTCCCCTCTTTCAGTTTAAAAACATTGCCCCTTGTCCTGTCACTACACGCCCTACTGAAAAGGCTGTCCCCATCTTTCATATAAGCCCTCTTTAAGCACTGGAAGGCCCCATACGATCCATCTGATTTCAAGCAGCTGAGAAAACAACATTACGCAGGTCATTTGATGGCAGAGCATTGGCTTTCCACGGTCCCTAAAGCTGCTGGGCAGATCTCCGCAGGACGCTGAGCTGAGCGATGCTTAAGCATTCTCTGCTTACACAGAAAGACCACAGGAATTACCCTTCTGGTTCCTGACAATGGAGTTATTTGGCTCATCTCTACAAACCCAATCGCTTCTAACCCCTGACTCGCAGTGGATGCAGCGGGGGGACCCCCCAGCATCATCCCCATGGAGCGGGGCTGGCCACGTGGCCCCCCTGGCCTTCATCCTCATCCTCCCACTTCCCACAGCCGCAGCCCCCCACCACCATGGAGTCTGTCCCCGGGGCCGCCTCCAGCTCCCGTGTATCCGTGATGCACCGTCACCGGTGTGTTTGCACAGACCCCGGCACACGTCCCGGGATTTCTGCGCTGCGTTTAGTCCCTAAGCTGCCGCAACGGCAGGAACTGCTGAGCAAAAATCCAGTTTCTGTTCCTCAGCTCTGCCTGGCCGCTCATGTGAGCCCGGGAGCTGGTGATGCCCATGCCCCCCTGCCCCCAGCCCGCAGTCCCCCTGCCACCCTCAGCCCCCGCCCAGTCCCTGCCTGGCCCTACCGGAGAGGCTGAACCCCGACTGGTGCAGGTTGCGCACGGCGGCAGCGGGGGCTTTGCCCGCACAGGCGGCCATCCGGGGCGCCGCAGGGGGGGCTCCGGCCCTGGAGCTGGCGAGGACATCGTGGACCGGCCCGTCGTACAGCCCGCGGGGCACGCCGTGGACCTCGGCCAGCTGCGGGGGGCAAGCGGAGGGGAGAGCACGTGTGAGCTCGGGTGTCCAGAACCCTGAGGGCGACGTGCCCTGTGGTGCCACCCGCTGCGGCCGCCACGTCCTCCTGCAGGGACAGGCAGCTCAGCCCCGGGCGCTCGGGGAGCCAGAGCCCGGATGATGGCGCTACCAGTGCTCCATCATGGGTCTGCTCAGGGCTGTTCCTCTGCCAGCGGCGGCACAGGCAGCCCGTGCACAGGCAGGGTCCCACGGGGCTTGTTTTGAAGGTGACCAGCACTGGGTTTCCAGTTAGACAGGCACGGATGACAGGTTATCAAGAAGTATATAGCACCTTCTGTAGAAACGTTCCTCTTACGTGACCTTCATCTTCATCGCGCCAAACACCTTGCTAAGGAAACACCTGCTCGGGGATGCCCAGGGCTCTTTTCAGCCACAGCTTTTGCCAGGCTCTGTTAACTCACTGGGGAGCGGGCGCAGGTGGCCACTGGGTCGCTGTGAAGTGCCAGCTGCGCCTGGCTGACCACGTTAGCCCAACAAACCCACCCCTCACCGCCGGGCTGGCACCAGCCATTGCCCGCCAGAGCAGGACGGGGCGGAGATGGCTGCCCACCGCCACGCAGAGCCGTGACCTGGCAGGCTCCATCGCTCCCCATCCTGCAGGGACCCAGCAGGCTCCCATCCCATCCCACCCTGACTCCAGAGGCACCCCAGGAGGCACCTCTGGGCTCCCCCCGGGCTCCCCCCAGCACTGGAGGTTCCTGCGGCAGCTGCCAGCACTACTGGTGCCTCAGTAATTGGGGTTAAGGGTTTCTGCTCTACCTCCATCGACAATGTGTAATGAAATGATGTAATGATGGGTATAAGCTTAGTCAGGGGAGGTTCAGGTTGGATGTCAGGAAGTGTTTCTTCTCTGAAAGGGTTGTCAGCCACTGGAATAGGCTGCCCAGGGAGGTGGTTGAGTCCCCATCCCTGGATGTGTTTAAGAACAGGGTGGATGATCTACTTAGCGATATGGTTTAATGGGGGATTAGGGAAGGTTGGACTGGATGATCTCTAAGGTCTTTTCCAACCTAGAAATCTATGAAATCTATGAATCTATGAAAACGTCTGCACTAACACGTGGAAAAGGGGAGGAGGGCAGAGCTGTTAAGAAGTTTTTTATATATTTGCACATCTTCCCATCGCCTAAAACAGCTGTGCCAGCACACGGAAAGGTTTATCTGACTGAATTTCCAGTAACCACTGAAGGCTACACCATTAGTCTTTGACAGACGCAGAGCAGCACTGGAAATGCAGTAACATACACTTTTCTACTACAGGCAGGAGGGGAACTCCTCCCTTCTACCTCAATGCAAACAAAACCAAACCAGGTTTGCTAGAAGCCATAGTTTTGCTTTGCAACTTTGTAACAGGTAAATAACACTAGTATTATTAGCTGTAACACTAGCTAATTATTATTAGCCATAACACTAACACAGCATTACGATTACTGATTAATGTGCCAAGCCACACCCCAAAGCAGTTCCATGACAGCCTTACAAGTTTTGAAGGCCTGAGAAGAAATAACATCAATAATATTCTTGTTTCTGCTGCCTATTCCGTGAGCAGGCTCGCCGTACAGCGACAGCAATACAACAGTGCAGAGAGATCGTGATGAAAATACAGGATTATTGCAAATAAAATTCTCCTTACCCTGTTTCTTGCTTTTATCCTTTTATAAACGAAATCAGGGAACGTCTTTCTAGGAATGAAGCGACCTGACCCCTGGGTGACAACCAGGTTTCCATCTTCAAGAACAACTTTTCCTTGACTTATGACCACGGTGGGAATCCCGTGGCACTCTGTGCCTTCGAATATGTTGTACTCCACGTTCTGCAGAGAACAAACCAAGATATTCAACATGGTTAAGATTTAAGAAGAGAAGGTGATGGTCTGGCCAGCTCTACACACAACCCCATTTCTGTACATTGCTCCTCGTGCACCATCAGTTGTACTTAACTGACCCTTCACATTTCATGTAATAAGGTTCTTCTAACTGCATGAACTAAAGCAAACTGGAACAGAGAGACTAAATCCCAAAAATACTCAGTAATTGCCCAAAAGACATGCAGCACTCCTGGAGCAAATGAGACTTTTACCATACGTGAACAATTGTCTCTCAGCCCCAGAAGAGCCCTGCTTAACTTCTCCACTTGGGGACAGAAGTTCTTGGTGTTTCTTCCAAGTCACTGTGCCTTCTACCAAAACAGGTAGAGAAAGTCAGGTCTGTCTTGTGGGAAATGCAAAATTGTGCCACTTTCTTCAAATGCTCCCATTACTACCACTAACAAACTACCAAAAAAAAAGTTTACAGTGAAAAAATGCGGCATTATAAAAAAACAAAACTGAATTTTTTGGATCAAAAGAAAAGCAATTTCTATTTTTTAAAGAAAACATCTGAGTATTTCAATCATAGTGATAATTTTCTTCCATAAAAATGTTTTGGTAAAAAAAAAAAAAGGGTCAAAAATGTTTCTACTAACTTCAATCAGCTGTGTCGCCAACGTTCCTCACAGCCCCTCATCCCTGCCTCTCTTTCAGCTGCACCTTTCTGTCTGAGGCTCATGGTGGAAATTAATTTGGGGATGTCCATGGCCTGGAAAACCGCGGCTACAAAGCCATCAAGGTGTTTACCACCCGAATCGCTCCCGAATGAGTCCTTCCTGCGCAGTGTCCGTGGAGGACCGGAGGGGTCTGGCTCTTTGGGAAGGATGCTGATATATCAAACTAAAGATGGTTTAATATTTAAAACAAGTTCAGCACTTCCATTACCCCAGCCCACAGCGGATACACTGATTGGCAAATTCGTGTCCCAGGGGCAGACTGCCTCAGAGCAGTCACTCTGCGACTCGGGTACAATCCCACCCCTTCCCAATTATCCAGCTTTACAGTAACCAAAGGATATTTCATGTGCTTATATTTCAAACGGGAAATGCGAGGTCCTTCATCCCCTCATCCCCATCCACAGCTCCTCCCCTGGTGAATGCACTGATCTTTGCCATCGGAAGAAACCCATTGCTTTACTGCTCTCTTCTGACTCTAAAACCAGCTCAAGAAATTAATTTTACCAGATTGTGGGTTTTTGCTGAGATGATTTTGGTAGCCTTGGGGTTCCACAAAACCAAGTCTGCGTCAGCGCCCACAGCGACGCGTCCCTTCCTGGGGTAGCAGTTGAAGATCTTGGCAGCGTTGGTACTGGTCACCGCTACAAAATCGTTCTCATCCATCTTCCCAGAGACCTGGGAAACAGAAGGAAGGACGGACCATGACATAGATCCGCCCTGCTCCCAGCAGCGGCAGCCACCCCGACCCCGTGGCCGGATTCTCCCTCTCCCACCAGCAGGAACGAGGTACCAGGAGAAGAAATTGCAGGATTGAACTGCGTGACCACACGGTGTGAGGATCCATACTGCGACAGGGTCGCAGTTATGGGGAAAAGGGAGACATGGGGGCATAAGCCTTGTCCCTGTGGGCTAAATAATACGATAGAGGTTTTTAGTTTCCCTGGGCTCTGTGAAATTTAAGGTCTCTGAAAAACAAGACCTTCCCTGGTAGGCTCCAAGTCCCTGTACAGGCATCTCACATTCACCAGAGATGGATATTTCAATGAAGACAACTGGAAGTGAACCTAAATAGTGCTATTTATCATCTTTATCTGTTATCTTTTGATAAATTCTATTTATCTTTGAACAAAGCCTATCTAAGACAGAGACTTCAGGGTGGCTTGGCTCCCAAGCTCCTGGAAGTCCGCCCAGAGATGTCTGCTCCGTGGGATGCGGGCTGCAGCCTCCCAGGGATGCTCCTGGGGAGGGCGGGGTGCACGGGGATCGGGGAACTCGGTCCTGCTGGCCAGGGGCTCGCACACCGCGGCTCTCCCTTGGCAGCAGAGCAACTGCCCGCCGGGCATGGAGCGGCTGCGGGAATTGTCCCCATCGGTGGGGTCTGGGCTGCCGGCAGCTGGCAGGCACGGCCGTGCCCATGGCCACCGAGTGTGAGGTGTCCTGTCCCATCTGCCTCCCCAGGCTGCCTGCAGGCACCAGGGAAGAGGAACGGTCGCGTCTGACCCTTAGGAAAATTTGTTGGAGAGACCTTCTCTTGCGCGTGCAAGTGGGAGTGGGGCGGATGATCCCTCTACTGAAGCCTTTGAAGACACTTTGAAGGCATTTGAGTGTCCCAGTTCCTCTCACCGGGAAGCTCCTGTGAAGCAGCAGTCTAGACGCTGTCACACCGCTTGGCTCGTCTGCGTTAACGAGGGCGCTGCCATCACCTCGCGCACGCGCAGCTTCGCGAGGAACCGGCGTTACGTTGGTACCTACCACGCACTTCTCCCAGATGATGGACATCCGCTCTTCCACGCCGTTGGTTCCCTCGGGGATGAGGGTGAAGTTGTCCTTCCCCACGGCCTTCTGCGCGGTGGTGAAGGTGCAGTGAGCGCTGCCGGCGACCTGCAGGTCCCCGCTGGGCAAAGCACAGCACAGGAGGTTGGGGGGGGCCCCCAGCGGCGAGCGGCCACCCCAGCACGGCCACCACCCCCAGCCCCGTGGCACCACGCCTCCATCCTCACCCGGCAGATGGTGCGTGGCACGAGTGGCACGTGGGCACCGTGCTCCGTCTGTTCAGTCCAGACTGGTTCCACCACCAAGGATGGTAAAGGCAGGTGGCTCACCAGCCGCAGATCCCGGGGGAAGTCGAGTCAAAAGGCAATTTGCACAGGTACACAGACATCCCCCTCTGCTAATTTATACGGGAATTAAGCACTGCCATCATCTAAGAGGCGTAAAGAGCAGCCTCATAAGCACCATTCATATCCTCTCCTAAACTGGCCATGATGATTCTCTGATTACGATCTATGATTCTATGATTATTTTTACTATTTAAGTTGACATTTTAATCTCTGTACTTCCTTTTGAACCGCAGATTATTTTAGGAAACGGTTCTCCACGCAAGGTTCTTCTCAAGCAAGGTTGTTTTAAAGCAAGGGTATGGCTAAACAGAACAAGAGCCTGGCAAAGGCAGCTGTTGGGCACTGTCCCGCAGCGCAGCGGGAGGGTCGGGACACAGGCGGGCAGGCAGTGCCAGGCAGGGCGAGACGGGAAGTGCGCACGCGTCGGCTTGGCGAGCCCGGGAGCGTGCCGCCACCTTTATGCCAACGCTGTGCTAGACTGAACTGTGCTTGTCCTTTGTTGCCTCTCTTAAGGAAATACCAAATGTATCGAGGTATCTTTACATGCTGTGTAAGATACGCGGACGTGAAACACTTTTATTAACTACTGTTTATCGCTCTAGGAAAAAAAAAAACATTTCAGGGAAATCTAAGAAATGTTTATTGCTTCTTTAAAATATATACTTCATGTGCTTTTTTTACAATTATCTGGATCCATAAACATTGCTTCATCCCATTTCAAAAATTCTTTGGGCATTACTTCTGGACCTGATTTTTCTAACCCCACCCACACCAAACAGCATTCAGTGCTTGAGAGCTTTACTGCCTGGTGCTGTGCCGACATGGCAACGAACGGCACGGGTGCCAGGGCCGTGGTGTGGGTACCCAAGCACAAACCCTCCGCTGTGAATGAACCCCCCCTTCTACCATGGCTTTCTGCGGGGCAGCGGTGACAAATTTCATGCGTATTTACTATGAAATGTGAAACTCTGACCCATGGCAAAGCTCCGACCATGATTAACAGCCTGATGGAGCATCCTTGGGTACAGCCCCTGCAGCCAGGTGTTTGTATTGACTTCCCTGCCCGTTGGCATTCCCCTGCCCGTTGGCATGCCCCTGCCCATTTCACTGCTGGGCTGCCAGTACCCACCGGGTCCCTGCATGGCTCCTGGGATGGTCCTGCCAGCCCCAGGGCTCTGCTGCGTAACTCAACCCAGTGCAACAACTCCGCACGCTGCCCTGCCCTAACACCGTGTGTTCCACACATTGTAAAACCTTGCAAGCGCCCAGCGCTGCCCCGATAAATCCCTCTTTCTGCTCCAGCACTACAGCAGGCAGGGGCTCTCCCTGGGACACGCGCCCTGAGCACGGGCCACCGTGTCCCTCCTGCGATGGGGTGTCCTGGCTGTCCCTTGGGATGCTGTGCCTGCCCCACTCCAGTTCTGGAGGAGGAACCAGTAGCGTGAGCCTGATTTTTACAGGAAAAGTCTGGTAACCCTTACCTGGCTTCACCAAAGCACAATTTAAACTTTTTGAAAGAGTCACCTGGCTCCTCGCTCAAAACTCCAAAGATTTACTCTTCTGATATGGAAAAGTGTGCCAAATGACAGACTATTTTTCCTACTCTGATGACAGTATCACTGGGAAAGCTGAGCGGCGTGCCAGCCTGCACTGCACTGCTGTACCCCACAGCGCCCAGCTATGGGAGAGGACTGGGGGTGCCCCAGGAACAGTGGGAAGGGCAGGGGGGGAGGCCAGGGAGGTCAGAGGGCACACCTGACGTGGCAGATGTGCTCAGGCAGTGGTGCCCACAGGGAACTCACCAGGCCAGGAGGGAGGTGAGATGGTCCGGCGTGGTGGGGTCCGGGCTGATGGGGGGAGACGTGACGAAAGCTGCAGCTTTGGCCCAGTTCTTACTCCAGTAGTGCGAGCCGTCGGCGCCCAGGCTGGCGGTGATGGGCTCGCCGTACACCACCGCGCCTACGGAGCAAGCAATTAATGCGTGCGGCCGCGCCGCGTGTCCGGCTGCCGCATGTCACACGCCGCAGGCAAGCACGGTGGTTAATGATACACGATGGTTTCACTTCTCTCCAGTGTTCCCACTACTTCAGTTTTTAAAATTCACGTTAATCTTTTAGATTATCCCAGATGACTGGGAAACGCTGTCAAAACAAGCTGTGCATCCGTCTGTTTTCTCCTTAGCCCAAGCACACATTCACAGCTACAGCCCATCACCCCTTCCTTTAGCTCAAAGCAGCGTCTCTGGCAGCGCCTCCCGGCTGGGGGCTGCAGATCCCCAGTCCCTGGGCACGACCTCGTGCTCTGCTCCTGGCAGGAACGCTCCCAGCCCTTCCCACTCTACCCCCAGTTTGAATTTGGAGCTTGCTCCAGATTAATTTTTCATTTAGCTCATGACAAATGATTCCCACTGAATTATTTCCTTTTTTTCAGCTGCGTCTACTGAGATTCAGGTGTCAAGCGCATCTCCCCGAGTCTCTCCAGCCCAGAGCCATCAGCTGTGGCACGCGCTGCGAAAGGATGGCAGCACCAAGTTTTAGCACCGTTAACATGTGAGAGAACATGAGTGATAACGGGTCCTTAAACCCTGCAGCCAGAGTGATGCTCCTGGACACGTTTAAATGGGCTATGTCAGGGTGGGAACACGGATCGGCGCTTTACCTTTTCTCTTCGCTTGAGCTAAGACATCTGCTGCGCCTCTGCTCATGATCTTGGTGACGTACAAGGGGCAGTTGGCTTGTTTGGCGATGGTGATGGCGCGGTACACCGCCTCCGCTTCCACCTGCCGACATGAGCACACGGGCAGAAGACATCTCAGGGCACGTCCGCGACAGCCGCAGCGGGGCTGGGGAGCACTGGGGACGTACCTCCTCGGGGCGGCTGAGGACGTGCCCTTCCGGCCCCGTAATCCCCAGTTCCAGCAGCCTCTTCTGCTCCTAGGTGGACGAAGATGAACGGGAGAGCAGTCAGCGATATGAACAGCCTGTCTGGAGCAACCCGGGGACAAAACACCTGTTCAGAAGCACCTGAAGGGCGATGGAAATTCCCGAGGATGACATGGGGAGACCATCTATACCCACAACACTCCAAGAACTGCTGCGGTTACTTCCTACTAAACCCACCTCCTGCTGTGGAAACACTACTGAACACTGGGCACTACTGAGTCCCGACGGCACCTTTGGACCTTCCCCACTCTCCAAACCCAGCTATCTGTCTGGAGGATGTGGGATTTTAAACCTCATCCAGTTTCCTTTCTACCACGTAATGCCCCACTTCACTGGCACCAGGCGCAAGGACGTTGTTCGACACTCCAGAGCAGATCCCACAGGTTGCAAAGGATCCTGCTCTCAGAGGGTGTTTCTGTCTCCATCCGCTGTGTTCCTCTTGCAGACATCCTCTGAGTTTGCCTCCAGGCCTCCAGCATCATGCTGGCAGCTTAAAGAAACACTTCTGAAGATACTGAACTGCTTGGGATCATTTTATGTTTCACAGCTGAAGAAAAGGTTTCTCAGCTAAAATCCCAGGAGGTGGGAATTAGCCTCTATCCCATTTGTCCCATTAAGCCCATTTGAAGGATTGGGATTCTGCTTTCATTTTAAACTCTCCTCCCACACCAGGCTGAACACTCGTGCAAGCCACAAGGAACCACAAGTCTGATTCTACCTCGTGCTATCAGTATGTATCTAAGATTTTACGTTCTAAAGGTAAAAGGAAAAACAAGGAACATGAGCCAAGTCTGCAATGCCAAGGGAGTTTCTGAGTGCCATCCTCAGAGATAAACATTGCCAAGTGCAAAGGACGTTATTTCAAAAGGGGCAAACCTTTTTGTTTTTCCAGTACTCAAGAAAACTTCTCCTAAGACAGATAACATGATCAAGCGTCACTTACGGCAGTGAGTTGTCCTTTCAGGAGCCCCAAAACGTACTCGTTGGGAACCCCTGAACAGTCCTGAAAAACACTTCTGCAAGAAACCCCAGCGCGTGAGAAGTACCAGGGGGGAGGATGCTGGTTTCAGCGGGAGCCCCTGACCCCCCCTGCACGTTCTTCCGCCTGCAGACGCTGCCACCACCACTGGGTCTCCTGTCGGCCCCTTCCCTCCAGGGCCTGGGCAACCAGCTCATCCCAGGAAGCAGACCCCCAGCGCACGGGTGGAGGGGCAGGGCAGGAGCACCATTCCAGCAATGTCCTGGCTGCTGCCAGACTCGATGCCCGCCGCACAGACCAACCAGAGGCTGCTCTGCTGCGAGGCCACCAGCCACTCAACTCGGCTTGGCTTCTGCAGAGATCTCAGCGTGAGTGCCTGGGGTGATGCCCAGGGTGATGCCCTCCTGACCACAGGCATGGGGACGTGCTCGCTGCTCCTACCCCCAAAGCAACCAGGTGTCACAGCAGGCTGCTCCTCCTCCTCCCATCTGGACCAATCCCTATGGAATTGGCAGTACCAACTGAAGGCTAAAAGCGTGCTGGCACAGCTCCACCTTCCACTGGACACTACAGCCCATCCGTTAAAGTCAGCATTTTGCCTTCATAGAATCATAGAATCGTGGAATGGTTTGGGTCGGAAGGGACCTTCAAGATCATCCAGTTCCAACCCCCCTGCCATGGGCAGGGACACCCTCCACTACACCAGGTTGCCCAAAGCCCCATCCAACCTGGCCTTGAACACTTCCAAGGATGGGGCAGCCACAACTTCTCTGGGCAACCTGTGCCAGTGCCTCACCACCCTCAGAGGGAAGAATTTCTTCCTTATATCCGATCTAAATCTCCCCTCTTTCAGTTTAAAGCCATTGCCCCTTGTCCTGTCACTACACACCCTTGTCCAAAGCCCCTCTCCAGCTTTCTTGTAGCCCCTTTAGGCACTGGAAGGTCTCCCCGGAGCCTTCTCTTCTCCAGGCTGAACAGCCTCAACTCTCTCAGCCTGTCCTCATAGGAAAGGTGCTATGAAGAGGTGCCTGCAATCAAAATACTCCGGCCAAATTTCATTTAAATGAATACAAATACCGTACCTCATCGATGATGTCCCCGTTCTCAGCATGCACTTGGGCAATGGCCCCCAGGTCTCGAATGATGCAGAATATTTCATACATCTGCCAAGAGACAGCGGTTGCCCGACATATCAGATAAATCACAGCTTACACTCGGCGCGTGGGCAACGACTCCCCTGGGCCGCTGGCCGGCTCCGTTACCTGGGCATCGCTGCACTGAAGTTTGTCTTTGTAGGCCATAAAAACCAGGAAGGAGTTCACACCTGGAGAAAAGCAAATTAAACGTGTTCATTGTCCCAGCTGAGAACCCGGCGACTCGGTGGGGGCTGAGCAGGGGGGGATGGAACCAGGGGGGTTTGGACTGAAAGCAGAGCAAAAGGCGAAGGGCTGAAACGGGACCTGTCCCCACAAGGACTGAGCCCCAAAGCCTGGGAGTCACGACAGACAGGACACCCCTATCCTGGGATGCACCTGAGCCACAACATCCTCACAGTCCGTTTCGGCTTTAGGTGCTCTCTGGAACTTGCTCCAAATCCACGGGATCAGACGTGTTGCTCCCAAGTCGAGTCTTCTCTCCAGGGGTGGTTTCAATTTATGGTTTATCTCCAACTTCTTTCTGACAACTGTCTTGGAATTAGTGTGTTAGCGCCAAGGCTGCAAATTGCAGCAGCAGGCGAGGCGCTCTGCTGCTGGAGCACTGGCATTTGGTGCACTGGCACCAAGCTTGGCATCCAGCATCGCACACAATCCTCATTCCTAAGATAAAACGTGATCCATGAAGCACTGACTCAAAGACGGAGAATCGCTGCTGTATTTCATACGGATAGAGGCAACAACTAATCCCAAATGACAATCAAATTACAAACAAACTGTATTTCATGGGAATGTACTTATGAAAAATACCCGGTATGAGCTTGGAATAGCTGCATTACTTCAGCCACTCTGCACTTTAATAGAAATTTACTGCAAATTTCTATGGTAATTGACCAATTAAGCTCTTGCTTCAAGACTGCAAATTAGACTGAAGTCATTTAGCTCTACATTAGCATATCTGAAAGCAAAATGCAGTTGCAAACACGGAAATAAGTATTCATGAAATGCATGAATCCCTGCCGCGTGGCCTGCTTTCCAGTAAGCCATGTCCCGCGGATACGTCAGGATGTGCAGGAATTATAGGTGTGAACGGAATCTCTACGGAAAGCCCAAAGCTTAGTTTCACTCTGTAAGCCCTATCTTGACTGTTTTTATTTAAATAATTTTCTGTACACCAAGCAGCTGGAATCAGGGCGCCTGATCCTGTTCCTTTAGTTTCCAAAATGGAATTTCAGGATGGGGCTGTATGTTCCCCAAAGCAGAGCACACGAACGAGCTGTTCCGGTGTGAACCTGGTGCCACCACCCCATCTGCTCCTTCCTCCCGGACGCCGAAGGACGGGCAGCTGATGGCAGCGCGGCACAGCAGCCACCAACCATCCTGGCACACCCTCCAGCGACCTGCTCACGCGCCCGTACCGCAACAGTTAGGGCTGGGGGGGTGGGGGGTCTCTGCCAGAACACTGCTCCTCCAGTCCTTACCCTTGTCCTTCACCAGCGCCTCCAGCTCCTCCTTCAGGCTCTCGTGCCAGCGCGGGATGTCGACGTGCAGCGCGTAGTCGCAGCAGGCCTGGCTGTCGGCGCTGCCCCGCCACCGCTCGTAGGCAGCCAGCAGCCCCGTCCCCGCGTCCGGGCACACGTGGTCAACTGAGGAGACAGCGTGGCGGTGGCATCAGTGGCAGCAGTACAGCTACCACTGTCCCCTCGCATGGCCCTGCAACTCTCGCACAGCTCCCCTGGGTGTCTTCCATGTCCGGTCACCCACAGCCCATCGGCTACAGCCCTTCCTCTCATCTCTGTCCCCATTCCCGGCAGCACTGGCTCCGGGATTGGCACGGATCTACGCCAGCGTGTGTTGGGAATGGGCCTTCGGTTAAATGCTACAGTGGGCCTTGGGACCAGGACGAGAACAAAACAGAAATCAAAAGGATTTTACATTAACACAAAGATGGAACTCACGCTCGCAGAGCTGAAAAACATGCTTTTTCCTATAAAAACATGCTTGCAAAGCTATTAAAAACATATTAAAAGGCGTTTCTAGTTTTCCTCTATTCTGTTCTCTTATGAGGTGAAGCATGAGCAGCTATATATTTTTAATATATGTGTGTAGCAATGGAAGGAGGTTCTGAAAGGTACATAATGCCTTTTAATTAGCTTTGTAATGCCTTGATTTCTACAGCAAAAATCAACATTTCTCAGCTATGAGGGTAAATAATCTCTGCACTGACAAAAGGCCCCACGTATTTTGCTAAACAACGCTCTACTCAGAAGTTGGTTTGAAAGCTGCTCCATCTTACTGATCATCGTGGTTCCTCCTGCCAGGGCAGCTTTCGTGCCTTGGTAGAAGTCATCAGCAGAGGTCATCCCCATGACTGGCATCTGCAGTCTGGTATGGACATCGATCCCCCCCGGCATCACCAGCTGCCCGTAGGCATTGACTGTCTTGACATCACCAGGAACGATCAGGTTTTCTCCAATTTGTCTGAAAATGGTATTAAGAGCTCCTGATAATTGGCAATGACTTTCAAGCAAAGATGCAAACCCAACCCCTTCCACGGAGCGCTGGTGGGCACACACCCCGGGCACGCAGGTGAGCGCCAGCCAGGGCTCCCCGCACCGTGGGGACGGGCTCTCCCTGCCAGGAGAAGCAGTTGCACACAGGGAGCACAGTGCTCCATCAGCTGCAGGAGTGGAAATAGAGCCAGGGTCTGCTGGAGACCCCTATGGGTCCCACCCGCCCACCCAGCAGCCCCCGTCCGACTCCCGCCCTGGCTGGGCAGTGCCAGGACCCACCGGGCTGCGGCTGAGGGACCCGGGGCATCGCGTAGGAGCACCGAGGTGTCGGCGCCGGACTCTGTACGCCGCTGCTAACGTGTGCCGGTGCCACGCTCCACCCGGCCCCCCGCTCGCCTCTGCTCAGCTCAACGGAGCACCAACGCTCCGCGCTCTACACGCCGTGGCAGCCACAGAAGTGCACTAAGGTAGGTATCTCTTGGCAATATTCTAAAAAGCTGCCCTGTTTTTTAAGAAGGGAACAAACTTCCAAGAGAAAAATGACAGGAAGGAACCTTGTTCAAACTCCACGGCTCTGTATCATGCCTGGAAATTACGTGACCCAATATAAATTTTAACTTACTTTATTAAACCGTCTTCCACATAAACGTCTGCATAAAATGACTGATCATCGTTGACGATTTTTCCTCCTTTGATTAGAAGGCAGTCACTCTAACAGAAAAAAGCATAAGATTACTTTATTTAGATGCTGCTTTACTCATTGTGAGCTTTCGTTACATCTAGGATTTAATATTTTGCCCTTCAATCATACAAGTTTAGTTGAACATCCAAGCTACTCGCCACCAAAGCCTTTGCATCCTGCAAAGGAAGCCATGCAGAATTGTCGTTTGAGAGGAACGCAGCTCCCCTGCGGAGCGTGGTACCAGCCTGGGGTGCACAGGCAGCGTGTGCTCCGGCCTCCACTGCTCCAGACCTGCCTTGCAGGATGCACACCTCCGCCCGGCAGCCCACCGAGAGCCACTGCAGAGCAGGGTCGGAGTGACCGAGGTGCTCAGCAGTGTTAAAAGGTTTGCAGGATGACATCTGCAGCTCACCACGTATCTGCCTCCTCCATCGGCTCCGATTACAGAGACTTTTAAGTGCATCTCATTAACCTGGTAATTTATTGATATTCATTATTTTTCACAGTCTCCTCGGAGGCAGATAATGTCTCAAGGACTTCTCTCACTTCAAAGCAAGACACTTGGCACAGTTGTCAGATTTGCAGAATCTTTAACCAGAAAAATTAGAAGGCAGCAGTATTTATGTAAATGTGGAACTGCAGCCTAATTTAAGAGGATTCCTCTCCTGCTCTCTGCTGTTGCTAGAAAAATTATTACCAAGGCTAAAATGGGCAACAAAGGGCCTGGCCTTCACACAGACACAACTGAGGGATGCACGAGCACGTGGAGAAGACTTACAGCACAGCAACGTGTGCTGATGCTAAACAGCCTGGAAAATATTTTGGGGTCTTGTTTTAAAGAGCATCACTACTATAAAAAAAAACCAAACAAAACACTATCAAAGAATTGCATTGTGTTTTTAAGTATTGAGGCTTTCACTGCATCTTTATTGTTTTCCCTTGTCCCATAAAATCAATCAAAAGAAGCTTCTGTGTTGGCTGCCCCACGGGAGAGCCCGGCGGCCCCTCCCCTTGTGGGGCCCACCCTCACCCCAGCCCCTTCCCCACCTCATCCCCAACCTCACCCCATCCCCTTCCCGACCTCATCCCCAACCTCACCCCATCCCCTTCCCCAACCTCATCCTCACCCCATCCCCTTCCCCACGGCCCCAGCCCCGCTCCCGCAGCCGACTATCGCAGCCGGTCACCGGCCCCCGCCGCCACCGGGATGTTTTCAAGGGAACCGAGCCGTGAGCCAGCAGAACGAGGGGGGGAAGCAAAGCATCGTTATCTCGAGATTGTTCCTGGCGCCTGCCGAGAAGCGCTGGCACCAGGCGGAGGGAATCCCCTCCTACACCCGCCCGGCGGGGGAGCGTAGGCGGCTCCGGATCGGAGCGGCGGTACCGGGGAACGGCGAGCGGCTGCCGCCGGCTCCGCCAGCCAAACACCGCGGGATCGGGCGGAGCGATCGGTAACGACCTGGGCTCGGAGGCGACCAGATGCCGGGCAGGGAACAAGGCGGGCAGATGCCCCCCATCCTGCCCCCCCGCCCAAGCCCATTCCCCGAAAAAAGCGTTTCTGAAACACATTTTCCAGCGCCCAAACGAAAGTTATGGAGGCGGCGGGGCAGCCCCGCAGCCCTGGTGAGGGTCGCGCCTGCCTTTGTCCGCCGGCAGCCGGGCGGGCTTTGTCGGCGGGACCCCGGCTGCGCCCCCGGCAGCGGCAGACAAAGCGCCGGGGCCGCCGGGCTCAGGCCGGGCCGCGGCCAACAAAGGGACGGCGGAGCCGGCGGGGCGGGGGGCTGCACCGCCCGCGCCCCCCAGCCTGGGAGCAACGGCTGCTTCGGCAGCCACGGGACCACCGGGACCGCCGGGCTCCCGACCCCCCTTAGCGGACCAAACTCCGGCAGCGACCCCCGGGTGTCCGTCAGCACCGGGGGATCCGCTCCATCACCGCCGGCTGGGAGAGGTCCCGGCACCACCGGACCGGCACCGGGTCGGGTCGCGCCCGCAGCCCCCGGGGTCCCGCCCGCCCGCGCTGCGGAGCCCCTCACCGTGACGCGGGGGACGCTCTTCTTGCCCTGGTGCGACATCTTCCCGCCGCGCTCCGCCTGTGCGTGCGTGTGTGTTTGTGTGCGTGTGCCCGCCCGTGTGTCACGTCCCCGCGTGCGTGCGCGCCCCCCGCCGCTGCCGCCGGCTCCCCCCGCCCGCCGCCGGCCCGGGGCCGCGCTCCCGGCGCGGCAGACAAAGCCGGTCTGGCGCGGAGCGGAGCGGAGCCGCCCGGGGTGGGTTCCGCAGCCCCCGTCGCCCCGCGGGCGCGGCGGCGGGACGGGGCGCGCAGCCCCTGCCCGGTCCCGCTGCCGCCCGGAGCGGCCCCGTAGCCGCGGACAGGGGCCAGGAGTCGCGGGGTCGGTGAAAGTTGTTTCCCGCGGCCGCTCGCCGCCCCCTCGGACCGTCACCTGCACGCAACCGGTCCGCCGGCCCGTTCCTCGCCCCCTTCCCGGGCGCGGGGCTCCGGTCGGTCGGTGGGTCTCAGCCCGGCGCGGCTCGGACGGCGCCCGCGCAGCAGCACCGCGACGGGCCGGGGTACGGGGGGTTTGCCGGGCCGCGGCCCCCTCCCGCCCGCCCGCCCGGCGGGGTCTCGGCCAGGGCGGCTCCGCGCTCCGCCCGGGGCTCCGCTCCGAGAAGCGGCGGGGGCCGCTGCTCCCCCCGCGGGGCAAGTGCCGGGCCGGGGCCGGCGGCTCCCCCCGCCCGCCGGCTGGCTCCACGCCTGCCCCCGGGCCGGCAGGGGGGGCAGGACGGGGAGGGAAGGGGCGGGGGGGCGGCCCCAGCCCCTGCCCCGGCGCAGCGGCCCCTTACCTGCGGGCAGCCGTCGGGCAGCTCTCCCGGGGCGGCGGCCCCCGGGGGCGGCGCGGCCGCGGCGGGGCCGGGGGCCGGGGCTTGGCGGTGGCCGGCGGAGGGTGTCCCGGGGCCGGGGGCACCGAGCGAGGGGAAGTCCAGCGTCTTGTTGTCGAAGGCGTCCTCCACGCTGCAGAACATGCCGCCGCGCTTCTGCCGCGGCCGCGGGCTGCCCGCGCCCAGCCCCGCGAAGCAGGCGGGCAGCGCGTCCTCCCGCCGCCCCGACATGGGCTCCGCGGCGGGGGCCCGGGAGCCGCCGGTGCGCGGCCGCTGCAGCCGCCTCGCCCTGGGGAGGAAGAGCAAAGCGCGTTAAAAGCGGCGCAGGGACCGACGGCCGCCCGCCCCGCCCGGCCGTGCCCACCCCTGCGTGGCACGGCCCCGCGCAGGGCAGGTGGGCTTCCCGCTGGGAGCGCGGCCCCGCCGGGGAGGGTCCCACCTCCCCGCCCCGGGAGTGGCGGAGCCGGCGCCGGGCCCCGCCGCTCCTCCCCGCTCACCCCGCGGCGCGGGGCTCCGGGGGCCGCTCCAGCTCCCGAAGGGGGGTTCTGGCCCGGGGGCGGCCGAGGGAGGTGGCACGGTCCGGGGCTGTCACATCTCACCGGGCGCTCCCGTCGGACCGCGGCTTCCCGGTCACTGCGGTGGGCACCAGCCGGGCTCGATGCCACCGGCAATTAAGCGATGAGGAAACGAGAAAAGTTAATATGCTGCACGGTAGGAGGTAAGTTACATCGCTGTGGGTTTGCAAGAATATTATTTTTTTATTTTATTCACGATTTAGTCAATTTTGCAGGTGGAACTTAAAAACGGGTTAAAAAGTTACCGCGTTATAAAGAAAAAAAAAAATCAGCAAAGTTACTCTAACTAATCAAAGGTTTCCTTTTTGCAACCTGGGAAAAGAACCAAAACGATGTATCTGATTTGAAGGTTTAAAACAGATCTTTTTATTAAAAGTTTACAATAATTTATGTATTTTACAAATGAATAGAAAGTCTCTCGATATATATCATATGAATCACAATACAAAAATATGTGTAAAATTCTGTAATTGATCAATCCAGCCCCATTTTAGGCCTGTCAATTACTGTTTCAGCACTGAACCAAACGTTACGTGTTTAGGATATGGTCGTCAGGATATATTAGAGAACACGAGCCACGGCACGCCGGCCGTTGGAGAAAAAAAACCCAACATTTTCTCTGGTTTACGCTTTGCATAAGTTTACAACAGTTCCTTCTTACAAAATGTACAATACATAAGTACAGGGATTAATACACATATTCACAATACGATTTCCTGAGTCTAAACTAAACCGGTTTCTGCGCCAACGCACGCTGCCCACCGCGGGGTGGTGGCAGCGGGCAGTCGGGGTGCGAGGGGAGGTGGCGTCAGCCCCCCGAGGGACTCGGCTGTGTTTGCTGTCCTCGGTCAGGCGTTGTGTTCACGGCTGTGTAAGGCACTCAGGGACACACCGAAGGCTACGGATAGTTCTGGAGCAGAGCACTGGAAAGAACAGCCACCGTCCTCCGACGGCTTGCACACGGAGCACGGGCCTGGAGCACGCACGGCGCGGCCGCTGACGGAGCAAGCTGCACGTCCCGCGGATTCCAGTTCGGACGTGTTGCCCGGCCTGTGGCTGCGGGACGCGGGCAGGGAGCGTCTCTGGCACCTCAGTGCTCGTCCAGAGGCTCCGTGCGTGGGAGCGAACCCATCCACACCCGCGGCTCCCGCTCTCGTACGCGGAATGTGGCGATGGGCTGTCAGTAACGCCCCAGGCGGTACGCCGGGGTTATCCGGGCCCCGTCCTGCTGTTATTTGAAGGAAATCTGGGGAATTTATAAAGGATGCTTATAGGTGAGAAAGGAGGGCGGTTGGCAGCCCTGCCTCTGGAGCAGGCACTCGCCAGCCTGGGAACGGCTGGGGACCCTCCCGGGTGGCCAGCCCCACCTGCCCTCTGCTGCTTTACACCGAGGGACGGAGGGGCTGCAGGGAGAAGGCTTGTGACAGAGACCCAGGTCAGGGAAATGCCCCCACCATGGTCTGGTGGCTTCCAGACCTTGTTTTTAAAAGATGCACGAGATGCAGAGGCGAGGAGACAGCCAAGGAGACCTGACACAGCTCATTGCACCGACGAAGGGCGGCACCGTCTCCAGAACGGCTCCGTGCCATGGACACCGACTCATCCTACACACTCATCGTACAGAGGGATCGACATCAAAGTGACTGAAAACTGAGTGAAAATCCTCGTGTTGAAATTAAGGAGCACATTTCTGTAAATTTCCTGTCTGTGCATTTATAAGAAAGAAAATTTTGAAAACATTCTTTGAGCCATTTTTTTCTTTCCTATGTACATATCTTTTTACATATAAATATTAACATATACATAAGCATAATCTCTTATTTACACGTGTACCTGTCCTGTATTGTTAGCTTTTTAATTAAAAAAAAACCCCCATGATTAAGAAAGTCTAATTAATGGAAAAACAGAACTGAGATTCCAAATTCATACAGACACCGTGCAAAAGCATGGCCTGAGTAAACAGGGATGAAACGGATCCGAGCTGCTTCCACCCGCGCTCGCCGTCACCATTCCCAGTTGCGCCCGCTCTCCCCCCCCGCAGCTCCCGGGGCAGTGGGCCTCCATCTCCTGGGCCCCCCCCACAGCTCCCGGGGCAGCGGGGCTGCATCTCCTGGGCCCCCCCCACAGCTCCCGGGGCAGTGGGGCTCCATCTCCTGGGCCTCCCCCTCAGCTCCTGGGGCAGCGGGGCTGCATCTCCTGGGCCCCCCCCGCAGCTCCCGGGGCGATGGGGCTGTGTCTCCGGCCCCCCGGGAGGGCGATTGGAGAGGTGCTGGCGCAGCACGTTCCTGCAGGCTTCCAGGGAGAGGTCAGTAACGCCTCGGACTGCGGGCGTTATCCCAACTGCTGTTTGCAGTTCTTCCGAGGAAATAACGCATTTTAAGCCATGAAGTATTTAAGTAGAACTCAAAAGGGGCAGTTGGGATTTAACAACGTTTCAAGCATGAAATGCAGAAGTAAAAATGTAGCTCATCAATGTTATCCCAATATTGGTATTTGTCTCTGGCAGAGCTGGAATTTGTTCCATTACTTTTACAATATAATCATATGGGGATATCAAAATCCATAACCTTCGACTTAAAATGTTGTATTACTTCAGTACAAATATAACACTTTTCTGAACAATTAATTTTCTTACATTTTTGTAGTTTAGCTCCCTTTGCCGTTTACACTGTCCGGTTTAAAACAGTCGATTGATGTGACGTATCTGGAGAGTTTTTAGAATTTCAGTATCAAGGGCTTTTCTTCATAGCTTTGTAAACTCAACACCAGTTTTGGAAGCGATGCAGGTACCTACGGAATAAAAGAAATACCAGGATTAATTACAACTGGGATTCTCTCTGCAGCACTTTAGTCCCAAGCACTACAAGGCTTCCATTTCCTGGGGTTTGCTACATTGAGTTGAGCAGCACTCAATTAAGTCCACAGTTGCAGTGGGCTTATCCAATCGCTGTTTTTCCTGAAAAAAAAAAGGTAACTCATTAAATGTTAACTGAGCTAGTTTCTATAGGCTGCACCATACATTATATTGTTCATTTTTCTCAAGCAGTACTCCCCAGTAGGTCTCAGGTAACACTCAGAACATAACGATGATAATGAGGAACAAGGAATTTAAAATTTGTCCCGTCTACCTTCGCGCGACCTCCGAGGCCACCTTTCCTGGGCGCCATCTCCGCCAGCACCCACGTCCCTCCCCTTCGGAGCGCCGCTCCGGTGCAAGTGAATCCCCGGGATGTGGGAAGTGCTGCGGGTTGGGACCCCAAAGATAGGGAGTGCACGAGCAGCGCCCTGCAACGTGCTGAGACATGGCCCCTTCTGCGTTACGGTCGGCAAACGGCAGTCAGATGATTCGTTTGATAATTATTATCTACAAAGAGATCATCCTTGAGAGTTGTAGAACACTGGAACAGGTTGCCCAGAGAGGTGGTGGATGCTCCATCCCTGGAGACGTTCAAGGCCAGGTTGGACAAGGCCCTGAGCAACCTGATCTAGTTGGAGATATCCCTGTTCCTTGCAGGGGGGTTGGACTAGATGACCTTTGAAGGTCCCTTCCAGCCCTAACCATTCTATGATTCTATGATTCTATGATTCTATGATCCTCCTATCGGGAATTAAAGGGAAAAAAGGCCAAGGCAAATCTAGCTGAATTTGTGAGCTGACAGAGAGCTGGTAAAGGCTGCCTCACTCGGCAGCAGAACGTGCCCACCAAGCAGAAACCATTCCCCCTCCTGTTTCCAGAACTGGATGGATATACCCCCTGGATGCTGCCAGGATGGCGATAGGTGCCACATTCTGCTGCCAGGCATGGGGACTATTGAAGAGGCGGCGCAGCAGTGCAGGGTGCTTTGGAGGGAGTTGATCCCCACGGATAGTTTGTGCCAGTGCAATGGACAGAGGAAGGAGGGGTGTCACGGGGAGGAGAAGTTAACAACCTGTGGAGCCAAATTCGGCCTCCTCCAGCAAGGAAAGATGGCACAAAAGGACATCACACCCTTGCAGGGAAGGGTGGCTGCCTCTAAGCTGCTGCATCCCTTCCTGTGCTCTGCCCTTGGATCGTTCTTCATCGTTTGCTGGTTTACACTGGGCTACGAGACCAGTGTTGGACGGAAGGGGAATTTCTAGGACAAACACACAGAAAGCAGAACAGTTCAGCCAACGACTGGAAAGGAAGAGAAACCCTCATTTTCCCGTGCCTTTTTCCTCCGGACCTCTGGATAGGCTCAGGAGTCCCTCTCCCCAGCACAGCCCTCTTGCACTGCTCGGGGAATGAGTTAACCCTTCCCAGCCCACCCGGCTGCCCAGCCTGCAGATCCCGCAGCTCCGGCGGCTCTTCCTTCCCTCTGCAGCGAGCCCTTCCCCAGCGGCCTCAGGACACGTAGAAAATAAACCCCTGAGAATTTTAATAAAAAATTCCTAAAAAGGCACAGAACTCGGAGAAATCAAGAGTAAGTAACACTGAATTTTGAAGATGCCAGTTTGTTCCACGCCCGAGTATGTCACTCGGAGCAGCAGCCAGGTCGCAGCGCCGGGCAGGGTGCGGGAGTCACAACGAGTTTAGGCGAAGGCGAACACGGGCGCTGGGCGCTCACGGGCGATCACGTCCGCTGCCATTTCACATGTCACCTCAGTGCTGTCTGGGGCACTGCCTGCAGGGCTGATGTTTGCTGCTTTTAAAAGGAACAGTTACCATTCTCTCACCATGCAATCTTCTGCTGAAGATAATTTTTTTTTCAGAAAGCTGTAAAACTGGGACAAAGAAGGATTTAAAAAATGGTAATGGATGGAGCTCTAGTATTTGTGCACCTGGGCACTCACTGCTTGTGAAAAATTGCAGCTTCACTGAAACAGAGCGATACAGAAATGGAATTCATTGAAGATTATGGATAAAATTTCCTATGGAAAAGGAACGATTGCCTTCATGAGCCTTTTATTATTGTGCACAGCCTCTTACAAGACTGCAGTGGAAGGAGAGAGAGAGCGAGCTGTTTCTCTATTTATAAATGGTACTAAGGGGATTTGCTGTGAGTTTGTCTAAACACACCACGCTGAGCTGTAAATCCCATTTCGCCCGCTCTTTCCTGTCGCGTGCCCCCAGTAGGAAGGGAGGAGGACGGCGGCTCCGGATGAGGCCGTCCCCAGTGACGCCCAGCAGATGGGCCATCTGCCCTCGCAGCCAACGCTGACCCGGCGGCAGCAGCACGAGTGACCATATGGCTGAGAGAAGCAGGCGCCGTCGGCGTTGGACGAGCATCTCTTGCAACGGCTTGGGAAAACACGGGAAATGTTCAGGGAATAACAAAGAGGCAACTAAAACACACAGGCAGCAATTCATCTCGCTAACTTCATGCTTTACAATATCTTACTCCACTTACGTTAAGCAGAGTTAATAATCAGTGGAAACACGGGTGCAAGCTTAAATTGGCTGAAAATGTGAAATATTTGCTTGAGCACCCTGACAACGTTCAGTGAATCTCACCAGGAGGTGCTTCCCGGTGTGCCCGCTGTCACAGCCGGTCACCTCGGCGGCTGTCCTGCTGGAAAGGCCAAAGACACAGTGAATTTGGGGATTCAAATAGTCATTTCTAGCCTGGAGCCATCCTGCTTGGGGCTGAATTGCCAGGAGTTACAAGAATGAGCTTGAGTTGGTGGCTTCAGTCCCCAGCACCCGTCAGCTGAATGCCTTTCGGGAGCCTGGACTCGTACCGATGCTCATCCCAACCTGGTGCCATGCAGTGGCATTGCCGGCGGGTCGTTCCGGGCACCCCGGGCACTGCAGGGAGAGCAAGAGATGCTGGAGGTGTTTCTAAAGCAGATCAGCCCTCTCGCCCCACGGAGAGCCCATGGGTATGAGTCTGAGGCTCTTTATGGTCTGCGAAACTTGAGCAAGCCTGGAACCCAGCTGCCCTCTGCGAGATGTGGTTGGCCGACAGAGCAGTCTCCTGGGACCCCCATCCCATGCTGTGAGACACCCCCACTTCGGAGAGCCCTCGCACCAACACTGGGGGCGTTGGGGCTGGACCCCACCTGCTCCTGGGAAACCACAAGCTTTGTCACTCGCACGTGTGAATGGAAACTCTCTCCTGTCTTCTCACTGTCATCATTCTGAGAATACAAAGGTGGAATTTCATCTTCATGTTAGGAGAAATGGGCCAGGCTTGGCTTCCTCTTTATTTTCCCCTTCCTCTCCCGCTAGATCCATATGCAGTATCACTTGGAACAAGGTGACATCAGTAAATCTATGGCATATCTGACCCCTCTTCTTGTAAATGCAGATAAGCCATCGGTAACTACTGCGTGGGAGGGAGGAGGTCGTAGGAAACAGGAAGATGAGAAATCATGAGCAGAATGAAACATTGAGGGAGGTTATTTAACCATTTCAAATAGAAAAAAAAAAGTGGCCATTTGGTTCAAGTAAGTTGCACAGAATGGTGAACGTTTTATGTTGGGGAAGATGATGGTGCAGGTACCTGGTGAGGAAGAGGGAATGACCTCTCTTCTTTTTCTTTTTTTCTTTTTTTCTCATCTGAAAGAGGAAACTCTCTGCTGCTTGCAATGAAGTTACGGTGATTTACAGCAGCTAAAGATCCGGCTAATGATAGTTATGAATCTTTCAATACTTACACAAATTACAGCTGCAATCACAGCTTGGTAGAAGTGCACCTTATTTTTTAAGGTGTTATTTTTTGCTAATACCTGACTGTGCGAGCCAGATGAGTGGTTGAAGACCACTCATGCAATTTCCCTAGTTCAGTTCTCTACTGAGCAAGAAGGGAGTCTGTGCAAAAATTCAGGAGCTGCCACAGGAGCATCATCCTGCCTAAAGCTAAAACAAAATTTTAAGCGCTGCGGGCAAAGCTAGCTCGGCTACAAAAACATCACTGTACCTTTTGCCCACAGTGTTCCCCTCTGAGGGCATAAGTGGCCATGAGCACCCGACGCTCGCAGCCTCCCCTCCGCAGAAACCTTGATCTGATGCTGCCCGACTCCTGCGGTGCCAGGATGGGCCTGATCCTCACCTGCTGCCCCATGCCCTGCTCGCGGGTCCCTGTGCTGGGAGCCCCAGCTCCTGCGGTCCCTGCCTTGCCCGGGGAGCTGCTGCCATCTGCTCACCTGCCAGTCCCCAGTAAATGCCAGGCAGCAGGACGGAGCCACGTTCAAACAGCTTTTGTGGCACGAGTATCAGTTACCAGCCCCGAATGCCTCAGTAATCAGCCTTTTACTGCCCGCTTAATCGGTTACTGAACTCGTAATTTTTACTTTGATTTCGGCATTTAAGAATTGAGAACACTTTTTTGCAGGACATCCCAGCAAATATATCTGTGGTGTACTTTGTTCCTGACCATACTGATTTGGAAAATTCTGGTGTATTTCCCCCTTAAAATAGTCAACTACAGCAACAGAAGGGAAATTACCGGACATGATCCATTTCTGTTGATAAGCCCTGTGAACATACGCTACGCAAAAGAACTATTCATGAGCACAGGAGCATTTCGACTCATAAATATTTCTAGGGCTGGAATCTGAAAGGCTGTTCTTGGGGCCCTGGCTCCCCCTGAAGCTGGTGAGCCCCTGCAGGTGCCCGGGCGAGCCCGGAGCTGGCCCCACGTCGGGGCGCAGGGGAGTTCGGGCAGCGCTGGAGCCTCTGCCCTTCGCCACCCATCACGGGGCTCTGCTGAGATCCCCGCTGACAACCAGTACACCGGCTTTCTAACCATTTCTGGTCACCTCTTGTCACAATTTTCCGCCTTAAGCAGACCCAGACGCAGGGCAGAGCTGCGGTTCTGGCGCGGGCGACACTCGGGAAGCGGCGGCACAGGATGCCAGCGGCCAGTGCCGCACCACTGGGCTTCTCCGCCTTCCCTTAACGGAGACCGGAGGGAATCCGGCACAGACACGCTAGAAACTGCTTCTGCTGCAGGACAGGAGAGTGGTGACCCTTTGACGCCTAATAGCGGGGTTTAAAAGCTGCTTCCTTCCATTACAAATCATTTATTTGGGATAAAATCTGGTAAACTGGATGCTATTCATTTTACACGCACGTATATATAAATCTGGGTGTGCAGAGAAGTCTGTAGCATTTTCTTTTCATGTTGGATTTTGAAGCAGTGTGTAACAGAGAACAAGAAGATTTATAATTCAAACTCTTTGATGACTCCTATGCCATCCAAAAAGCAGCACGTGATAGCATGGCCTTGGTTCTGGTACTCCCACCAGAACAGGTTAAATTTATCTATTTTTATCATGCATTGTTTTCAGAATAATGACTGATTCTGCACTGAAAACTATTTGTTTTGCCCTTGAAATGTGGTTTACATTGATTTCTTGTATCAACCCCTAATTATTGGGGTATTTCATTTGGGTAAATGGTGCTTATGGATGAATTTGTAACACATTTACATGTACTTTTCATGTAATTGGTAAATGATGTTAGAATGCTTTTTAAAAAGACAGTTCTATCAGAAGACAGCCATTATGGTATTGGAAAATACGGCACAATAGCTATAAAATATATTTACATGTTGTGTTATCAATAAAATATGAGATAATATCAGCATTTGTTACATACCCAGAAAACATAAATAGCATCTATTTGTTTTCCAACTCAAGAAAAGAATTTAAAATATTTGTGATATTTGCAATAATGTGGATTTTAAAAACTTTGTTAGCACTTAACCCTTACAGAAATCCCTGTGTGCAATGCATAAGCAGTGAGTTCACGGCTGGGGTCCCTTACAGAGCACGTGCACCCAGCTGCTGCCGCGCTGGAAGGGCTGGAGAGGCGCAGGAGGAAATGAAGCCTTTAGCCGGGAGCGTCTCCATGGGAGCTGGGGATTGGGAATTTTGTATTTGGGGGACTCTTAGGAAAACTGCAGATAATGAAGCCGTTCAGCTCCACTCAGCCTAGTCAAATAGTAACGGATTTGTTTTACTTTCACAATTAATCTGCAGAAAAGGAGCCCTTTGATGGCAGCAATGGGCAACGCCGGAGCTCAGTGTGCCCGCCTTGGCCTGGGGCTGAGCTGTCCCTGCCCGGATCCATCCTCAACCAGGTGTTGCAATGGTCCCTTCTGCTGCGTTAGGAGAGCAAGTCTCCTGTACTGTTGGAAAATCATAATTACACAACACAGCAGGGAATAAAAACATCCCCCTGCTTCACCTACTCTGTACCACATCAGCTCCGAGGGGTAACGGAAACAAAGAATTGAGAAAGCTCTGAAAGAGAAAAGAATAATAAAAATATGACAGTCTGCCAAGAACCTGCTTGCTCACAAGCATTATCTCCCACTGCAGACCACCGGGTCACGGAGAGGAGATCAGCTGCAGCACCAGCACGTGCCGTTTGTGACGGGAGGGTGTCACGGCCGGGCAGAGCTGTCGAGCCGCCGCAGAAGATGCAGCCTGACACCGCGACGGCAGTGCGGGGCGCTCCTGTGGGAAGGGCAGCCAAGGGTGAGAGCTCGGGGCGAGACATCGGCCCCGACCTCGGCCTGACGAGGATCCCCGGGCTCCTCCGGGCTGAAGGCAGCTGCTTCATCTGACCAAAACGTCGTGCTCTTTCCTGGATTACTTTTTCGTGGCAGTTTTTAGGAAACATAGCTACAATTGATGCTCTCAGAAATCTGTTGAATTATATATTTACAGCCTTTAGGATTCTACAGCCACTCTCTTGGTACAATTAGTGTAGGTCGAAAAGGATGCTTTGATTTGACCACGTGTGAGTGTTTTATAGTCCTCTTACCTTTGTGACCATCACAGCGTTGCTAACGCGTGCTGGTATCTCCTTGACAGCCCTTCTGACACTCCTTTCATCAATTTGTTGTATCTCTAGGGTGTGTTCTTGTTTATAACAAGAAGGAAACTGGCCACTGGGGCAATCCATCTTTGAGATGGATTTCCTACATCTGCCTCTAGAGACCTGCACAAGGCCGTTATAGCTCTTAGCGACTTGGACAAGTCCTCCTTTCCTGGGAGAGGTTTACCAGGGATTTCTAACGACCCATCCACTGTGCATCCCAATGCCGCTGCATCACGCGCTGAAGACCACCTGCACACCGGCAGCAAAGGCGGTGGGCATGGGACGTGCCGGGCACGGTCACGGTACCCGGCGCAGGGACTGGGGGCTGGCCTCGCCAGCGGGACACGACGCGCACGTGAGGGAAGCCCTCCCGTTTGTGCCACGGTGGAGCAGGTGAGAGGTGCGAGCAGACACTCTGCTCCCTGGATTCAGCAGAAAAATTCTCTTTGATTTCAGTGGAGCAGAGTCACACCTGAACCCCATGACCAGCAGAGGTTTGTGGAAGATACAGAGCACCGCCCCACCTACACGGGCCACCCTCACAGTAACCTCTCCAGCACAGCCAGCCTGGAGCCGTCCTGCGCCCGATCCGCCCCCCAGCCGGGCTGTCCCCTCTCTGCCATCAGGCCAGCACCCCAAGAACCCCAAATCCGCACGCAGCAGGATTAGCTGCTGCAGGTTTTCCACCCAGGAGTCAGTCTGACCTACCAAATTTGCCTTACACTCGTGTTACATTAGGACAGTGTCTCCAAAAGAGCAAGAAAGAACCTGCAGCTCCATAACCAAAGCCAGGTTGTCCACTACGCTCTCCCGTGTATGTTCTCCCGTGTCTGTTCTCATCGCTGCCCTGTCCAGCACCGGGGCACCTCTGGCTCTCTCAGCCACCTGCCTCGTTTCACACCATCTGTAGGAATCAGTAACTTCATGGGAATTTTGACACAATTACTTGGTTTGGGGCTGGGCAGGCAGCACTGGGTTTCTGTCTCTTTATGAAACCAGACTAAAACCAGAAAACTTGAAGTTTAAGACTTGGTAACACAACATCCTAATAGCTAATACTGCTAAACAGTAAGAAATAATCATTATTCTCACCTAATTATCTAACCAAAAAACTTCAGAATTGTGACTCTTCCCAATATATCTCAAAACAAAACCTTTGCAATACATTTTTATGCTTTGATACATGCATATTATAATAGCATTGGAAAGGATAAATAATGGCCATGGTATCACAGAATCGTAGAATATCTCAAGTTGGAAGGGACCCATAAGGATCATCCAGACTATGGTGATACATACAATACTGTCAAACAGTTGTAGCACTTTTGCAGGCCTATCATGTAGAATCTTTATGAATAAAGAGCATTAATTGACAAAAAGTTGTGCCTATCAGCACTGTGAACTAGTCATAAAAAATCAAGTTTAATCTAGCTAATTTGCATTTATGCTCAAAATTTGATTCTCCAGATAATATTTCAGTGTTTTGTTGTGCTTCTTGGCTCTCTATCAGAAGTGAAAGGATGAGGTCCCTGACAGGAATCAAGAAAAGGTTTCTGCTAATTTATGCTACAGTATGCTCAAAACTATATTTTTTTCCTTTGCTATTCTGTATCAGCATAACGACTTCCCCAAAGGTGTTGACTGCTGCAAGCCTGGCAAATTAATGCTATGGATATAAAAGTGTATTTGTATATATATGTAGGGAGTGTGTACACAAACAGATTAATTTACAAATATAATGTATTTTTTAAAAAAAGTTCACTTTATAATAGATTTTCCAGCTAATTAATTCTTCAGGCTAAGAGTGAGTTTGATGCATGATAGAAACATGTCCTTATTATTTACAAGAACTTGGCAAGAACAAAATTAAGGGGAGGAACACTTCAGACTTAATGGCAACTGAATCTGCTGCGTCTGGCAGTGCTTTGGAAAACGAATGATTAAATGAGTGATTATCTTTAAAAACAGACCCGAGGACCAGGCTTTTCTAATGCCAAATCTCAGTTCTGCACCGAGTTATGCTGAGTGTGTGTTTTGATTATAATTACTGTATTTTCACCCAGGAAAACCCCTACACTGCTGACTAGATAGAGGCATGAAGGATGTTTACCCTCCGAGAAAGCTCTTTGCTGCTTCTCCCAGACACAAGAACGCCTGTATTGATGATGCTGTGTATCAGATACCCCTCCAACAGGACGAGAGCGTGGGCTTCTCGGTCGTGGGAAGGATAAAGGATTGTCCCAGGTACTGCCCTTTCTTAACCTGCCCAGGAAGCACAACGAACGTTTACTGCCATGATAAAAGAGATGCTCTACTTAGAAGGAATATCTCAGCAGGTCTGCTTCAAATGGTTTTCCTGCAGGAGTCAGCGAAACCATAAATAGCAGCAGCTTTATAAACTGAGACCTCTCCATGATGAGGGAGCTTTCCCAGACGCGCCTCAATCCGAACTGGGCTGAATGAAGCTCTCGTTAAACGCCGGCGACGTCGTTACTCTTGCCCAAGGGCCTCCATCTAATCCCAGCCATAAATTCAGACTGACATTGTCATTTCTATGCATTTCGGTTCGTAACAACCCCTGAAACACTAAAGCAGAAATACTGTGCAACGAGACGCCCTACGCTTTTATATAAATTGAAGATTATTAATCTGCTGGAAATCACTTTGTTATTACCAATTCTGCTCTCAGCTGAGAGCAAGAAAGTCTCACACGATTTACAGCGCCGTAAAAATGAGCAGCTTTTGAGTCATTTCCCTGAACGCCGTTTGCTCAACTGGAGGCTCTTTGATGGCTTGAATTTCACCTACACAGTTCACTTTAAACAAAGATGTTTTGGGTCGTCCTGCACAGCAAAGACTTGTCAATTAGTATTCTAATAATGGAGCTCGTTAGCCTTATCCCCGTACCCCTGTGAAGAAAGCCATTTACAACTCCTTTCAAAATGCATGAATATATCTACACAGAAGGCAGCTGATAGAATATTACAGGAAAATTTAAGCTCCAGTAGCTCATCGTCTCCCCTGTGGATCATTTCTGGAAAAATGAGCTTCTGACCTTAAAAATCCCAATCTCTTCTGACAACTAAAGCACACCAATGCGAAAAGCAATTTGATGATGGGATCTGTGCATAAAGTGGTGTAAAGAAAAGTAATTAGCTGCAAACCAAACAGGTTCACACGGACAGGTCCAGCACTGGGGTCGAAGAAGGTGACCCCCGCGGGAGCTCTGCAGGCCTTCACTGGGGGAGCTGCCCCCGCACGCTCACGTGTACGACTCTTAATTAGATAAAAAGATCAGATCCTGAAGATTTGAAGTTGGTATTTCTAATTTCTGCCCACTGGAGGAAATACATTGTATATTCATTCCTAAAAATGTTAAGACCACTTCTAAAAAGAATTTTTGCTGAGGTAAGAAACACAAGGGCTGGAGGATCTGAAGATAGGTGGGTTATTGTCTGAGCTCATTGTCCATGATGAGCCTAAAGCTGGTTTGCTGCTGGTCAACATCCCTGATACTTGTGGGGGAGAAGCCTCTCCCCACACTCCTGCAGCACATGCTGTTCCACAGGTCCCAATTCATAGATTCATAGATTCATAGATTTCTAGGTTGGAAAAGACCTTAGAGATCATCGAGTCCAACCGTCCCTAATCCCCATTAAACCATATCCCTAAGTAGATCATCCACCCTATTCTTAAACACATCCAGGGATGGGGACTCAACCACCTCCCTGGGCAGCCTATTCCAGTGGCTGACAACCCTTTCAGAGAAGAAATACTTCCTAACATCCAACCTGAATCTGCCCTGACTAAGCTTATACCCATTTCCTCTTGTTCTATCACCCAACACTAATGTAAAGAGCCCTTCCCCTACCTCCCCACCATCCCTTCTCAAGTATTTGTAGGCTGTAATTAAACACGGCAACCCTCCTGCAGACAGAGATCTCTCCATCCTTCTGTCACTGAAAAACTGTGAATAATCTTCTTTTAATATGAATATTGTCAATGTTTTAATTAAGACTGAAATAATTAAGACTGTAATTACAGCACTATCTTTCCAACAGGAAACCTTACAGTCACGAATCAAACTGCATCACTGCCCTGATGCGATCCTTCTTCATGGAGGGAATATCTCTTTGTAAGGGTGAGCGCGGGACTGATTTTTGTCATGCCAACTTTATCTGTGCCAGCCTTCAGCCCAGGCGAACATGACGTAGTGTCTCGGATGTATTTATCAGAAGGAATTTATTTACAAAAGATACTGTGCTGTCGTGATGGGCAACTGCTCCTGTCCCTCAAACACACGCGTTTAGGGGCTGCTTCAAGGAGCAGCCTCGCAGCTCGCCGTTCTCCATACGTGTACGCGCACACGGACACACAAACTCCATCATATCTGCTAAAACTTTTTAGCTGTCAGGCAGTAACTGCACCGATACACTGGAAACCACAACCCAACAGCCTGCTCTGCATTTGGGATGGTTTTTCTTACTCAGACAGCTATTGCCAGCGAGAGCAGAGGGGTTATTGCCTGCACGGTACAAACCCCCACGATTTCTGCTACGAAGCGCTGCCCACCCCAACCCCAGCCGTGGAGAACTTTGGTCCGTGACCACCCCCCGCTCAGCAGAGCTGGCTGTGGGCAATGGCATCGCACCGGAGCTCTTCCTGCGTGTTTATGTAAGCCCCAGGCACGGCCTGGGGGAGAACGGGACTTTGGGTCTGTTTGTCCCTCTGTCCCCCCAAAGCAAAGGCAATGTTGGGGGGGCAGGGAAGGACTGAAACTCCTTCTTCCAGGGGCACGGGACCTCGCCGGGCTGGGGAAGTGGCTGGGGGAATGGCACAGTCAGTAGCCACCTCCTGTGGATGGGATGGGGCCGCAGACCAGAGGGGTGTACACACTGCGTGAGGGTGAGGGGAGCAGGACAGGAAGCTTGTAGACAGCAGAGAAAACAGGGAACAGGGAAAACGATCTTCTGAAACCCAATAGCATCATGTCGTGAGCAATTCCAACCCAAGGGACAGGTTTCCTTCTGATGATATGCAGGGTCTTAGGGGTTTTAACCTGAAACCAGAAAGCCTTTTGGCCAGATGAATCATAGAATCATAGAATGGTTAGGGTTGGAAGGGACCTCAAAGATCATCTAGTTGATATGAAATGTGAGTCTAATGCTGGGATGTATCTCCCAACGTTTGTTTAGGATTTGACTGAATATACGCTTAGACACGTGCCGCTGAATTCCCAAAGCACGTGCACGCAAGTGTGAGCTTGTGCATCGAGCACAGATTATGCTTATGGAAACCTGGGCTTCAGCAAGTCACGCCTCATTTTTTTTTTTTGGAAACTCCTGCGATGTCTGTATGTGCTTCAACCCATTCCAGAAAAACAGAAATGTACATCTTTCTAGGCATAACCTAGATAAGCAGAAAGCCAGCAGCATTCAGGTCCAGGTTTTTGGGAAAACGTGCATTTGCTTTAGCTTAGAGCCTAACGCTCTGTGTTGTGTTTGCTTCCTCCAAAAAGGAGACGCTAATTACTGCATTTGTCAGTTAACGGCCGCTGCAGCAGCACCCACTTCTATGCCTGACACAAAGTGAAGAAATAGCAGGTTTTATGACAGAACAGGAATGTTCAGTTTCCAAGTAGAACTCTTTTAAAATGCTACTTATCTTTATCAGATGTTGCTTCTTTTGAACGAATAAACATCAAGTAGAGTTATAATAAATGTTATTTTTTTTTAATTAAAGCAAGATAATTGGGAAAAAGATGACAAATTTTGGGATGCTCAAGCCCTTCTATAAATGTAAAAGTTAAAATCAAGAAAAACTTATCCTAGTTTAACTGACAACTTATTTATTTGGAAATATGCGAGTGCTACCTCTCCCTGGGAGTCTCCAATCTCCAATACGACTGACACACGCACCGAAAAATAAGGAAACCGCCTACAGCAACTTCCTAAAACTGCTCAAACCAACGAAGCAGCCCCTAAAGCAGCAGTTTACAACCCCCCAGCACAGGCATTTCCAGCTCCTTTTTGCCTGCAGCACCCTCCCGCGGAGGGGTGACGGACAGGGTGGCACCCCCGGGTGCCCCCGCTGTGCCCAGTCCCGCTGCCCACCGCCCGGGTGGGCATATATTTATATCAAGATGTCGCTCGCAGCCTGTGATCCCTGTTCCACACTTCTCCCTTCCTTTCCCATTTCTCCAGAGCACGTTCTGGCACACCCTGGGCTGCCCTGGGCACCCCGCTGGGAACGGCTGGGGTGCACCCCTCCAGCATCCTCTGCCCCAGCTCCCACCCACCCGTCAGCCTTCGCCACGGCCAGAGGTTGTGCCATGGAGGGATTCCTGCTGTGCACGAGCACTGCTGAGACACGGAGGTGTGTTCAGGGTGCAACGACGTTATCCCGAATGCCTCTAAGAATAGGCACACATTAAGATACCCCAACTCTGAGTCCATAGGTTTGCCAACCCCATGCCTGAGCACTTGATTTTTGCTTCAGCAAGTGTCCAAAATGCCTCCACGCAGCAAGGCGGAGCGGTCTGAGACCCGGAGGTTAACCCCCCTCCCGCCAACGCTCCCGGAAAGGTTCACGTGAAAGAAAGATTTGGGTAAGTCTGTCTTCTTGGTTTGTTTGCCATCTTTGTAAATCTGTTCTTGTTTTTAAAAAGCCCTCCTATTGTTGTAAACTCATCTCCATCGTTCCCCAATTTAGATTATTTCCCTCCTTTTACTGCATTAAGGTTCTTTTTCGGGTTACTAAGCACATAGATCTCCTCGATCTTACTGCCCAGCAAACTCCCGCCCCTTGGAGACTGGTGTGACACTGATGGACACGAAGGATTTTGGCTGCTCTCTGAAAACTAGCAGGGCTGAGATGCACAACTGCAAGTTTTGAAGAAGAGCGGGCGTCGTCAAATCTAACCCTGGGCACAGCTTACCTCCGTGACACCCCACGGAAGACAAATAATTTCTAAGACTCCCTGTAGGCATCCCTCTGTACCCAGACATCCTACGTCTGACTGGTTTTAAAAGCAGCAATCCCAGCTAGAGCAGCACATCAATAACCTGCAGTCAAACACCTTAAGACCTGAGAGGTGTTCAAACTCAGATTTGACAGACATTCTGCTTAGAAAAACTATTTGGGGAAAAAAAAAAGAAGAAGAAAACTGATCAGATGAAGTGTAGAGAGACAATTTCTCCTTTAAAGCAGAAACAAGCACGCTGTGAGAAGCATTAGATATAAAAATATAACGTTAACAAGTGCTGGGACAGCCCCAGCAAACCCCACCAGAGAAATGGCCTCCAAGTGCCATCATGAGGGCTCCGATTTGTGTGTTGGTTTGCCTGTTGATTGAGTTATCCTGAGCACTAATTGCAGGAGTGGCTGTTTTCAGGGTATTTTTGAGATTTGACTATTTTCCCTCATCTGGGGGGAGAGATAACAGAGTCCAGTAAGCACTGGTCTTCCTGGGCACCACAAACTCTCCCAGGCTGTGGCAGCAGCGATTTCTCGTCAGCTGTCTAGCTGGGTTCTGGTCCCACCTTTAACATCCCTGTATTCTTAAATATTCTTAAAAAAAGACAGTTCCAGTGACTGTCGCTAGGTCCCCATCACGTTTACCAGGCAAACAACTCATTACCAGCATAAATTAGAAAAAAAGTAAGCGAAATTGTGAATTAAAACTTTTCTGAATAATGTTTGTCTTTTCAATCCAAAATGAAAACTATTTTCATCTCCTGCATTTAAAATATACATTTTAAATATAAGCATTTTAAATATAAGCAAGCATGACTGCTTGCTATTCATACAAACTTGGCGGCCTATTTCATTACCTCCCCAGTAATTTTTTGCCAAGAGTGACCACTGATCAGAAGAAATGAGGTTAGCACTTGTGATTACATCACACTGAATTCAATACCTAAATTACTAAAGCAAACCAGAGAGAAATAAATAATGTTTACATAAAGTCTTTGGTCATTTTAAAATTTTCTCTGCATTATCATCAGAAACATTTTAACTTGCACAAGAGGGACTAACAGCCACGTAAAGGACATTACACAGTATAGATAATTATGGAATAAATGGGTTTCCAGTTAATCAGACTTACCATTGGGAACTCTGGTGTTGCTTCCTGCCTCGTGCTTCCAAGGGCCGGGCAGTTCCCACCGCATCCCACACCTCTGGGACCTCCGTCGCGGCTGCGGACGGGCGCTTGTTCCTGCCCTTCCCCGGCAGCCCCAGGTTTGTGCTGCAGGTCCCACCTGGTGACACGTCGGTGGGATTTCTTCTGGATTTTCCCTCCTTCACTTGTTTTTCCGGAGGAGGCGTTTTTCCTTCCCAGCTCCTGCGCCAGCCTCCCGGGCTCGGGCCCTGCGGTACTTGTGCTCCCCTGACTCAAGGTGACAAAATCTTCTGTTCCCTCCTGCTGCCTCCCCCAGCCCAGACCGTGCGGATCAGGGATAACGTGTTTTCCATTCACTCTATTCCAGGTTGAACTTTTTGTTGGAAGAATGTTAAGTCCTTTGTCATCATTCAGGGACAGTGAATTAAAAATTATTGTGCCGTTTTTCTCATCGTGCTGTGGGTCATGGTCTACCGAAAACTCAAAAAAAAATTACAACTTGATTTCTTGAAGGGTTCAAACACAGCTTCACGTTTTTCCCTAAAACTGGGCTTTCTGGATATTCAACAAACCATCGGACATACTCTGTGTTACGATGAAATACTTTGGAACAAAACACATCCCTTTCATTCACATTTATCTTTTTGTGAGTTACTCCTCTGGAACTCTTCCTAAAATCTTCTTTCAAGACAGGTTTTTAAATAAATATGAGGAACAAATATAAATGCGTGACATACAAAACAGGACATGGCCACTTCTACAGAGAAGCAATTTACTACCTGCTTAGCAGGGAACCAAAATACATCCAGTTTATCTGAATCAGTATACTGCTCCTTGTGCAAAGCTGAGAGCTGTTTCAAGCAGCAGAGCCAGGACTCCGGGAAGGAGCCTGTGGCCGTAGGAGAGGAGGGGGTTTTTGGCTTTCTTCTTTGTCGGCTCAGTTCCAGCTTTGCAAAATGCTCCGACAGAGGTTTCCGTGGTGCAGACGCCACCCGTGCAGAAATTTCCACGTACCCTATTTCAGCATCAGTCTAAAAGGGTCAGAAAGATCGCGTCTTCCATCTCCAGTAGCAAAATAGGAGAGATGTTAGGGGTTTCTGAAATGGCAATGTCTCTTTTTCTGTCCTGGTCATCAACGTGGTCTTCCCGTTGATGACAGCAGGAGCAATTGTAGCTTCCTCAGTAGGCTGAAACAAGAAAAAGATATAATAACATGGATCAGAAAAGGTATATCCGGGCAAAAATAACAGGCATGAAATTTCTGTAAGGTTTGTATTTACAACTCTCTGTTTGAGTTGTACAACTGATAAAAAAGGATTTGTGCTATATTCTGTTGACTTTGTTGACTGACAGGGAATGTTCCCCTCAGTGCCACCCGTGACGAGGTAATTTCTGCCATCTCTGGAAGCACAAGCCGACTGGCATTTTGTCTCCTATTTACATGGGAAAAAAGGCAGGGCTGGGCAGTATCTAAGGCCTTAAGGCATGATGCTGGGAGAAACATACATTGATAAATTCATGTCCCTCTCAACCCATTCTGGTTGTTTGGGCTGAAAGACAGGACAAGCTAACGCGAGGGGTGTAGTCCAGCTGTCAGTGTGCCAGACAGCCCAGCTGGGCGAGGAGAAGGCATGGTGGCTTTAGAGATTTCCAGTTTGGGATTACCTGGGGCACCCAGGAGACCCCCCCCAATACTGCCGCAGCCTGAGCAGTGAGGAGAAGGCTCTGATGCTTTACAAGAAGAGGAGAGGAGACCAGAGGTGATCCGAGGGCTTACCTTTTGTGTGTGGCCTGAAGGACTATGACCAAAGAATGAAAGCTAAAGAGAAAAATAAAAACAAAAATAAAAACTGAAAAGGGGAGGGAGGAGAGGAGAAAATGGAAGAGAAGAAAGAGAGTAAGAGTTTACAGTGTGTTTAGCTGAGAAAAAAGCTGTGGTTACAGAGTGCAACAAAACTTTCCATTGAGAAGAAATATAAAGTGTGAAATAAGCCCCAAGGGCTTGGGGCTCGGCGCGGCTCAGCCAGAGCATCCCTCGGATGGATGAGAGTCGCCTCCCGCCCCAGTGGAGCCCAGCCCAGTCACACCAAGGGCTCACGAAAAACGAGCAGGAAAAAAATTAGCTGAATTCTTCTGATACCTCAAAAAAACACCTCAAACCCACACTGCTAAGGTTTGGGTTTAGTTTCAGGTGAAAGTCCAGCTCAGCCCCTGTTGTACCTGAACAAGTTCTCCCATCGCAACTTCCCGTGAAACAGATGGTTTCACACGAGGTTAATTTTAGGGTCAAATCCAACAGTGATGGCTTGGCCAGAGCAAAGCTCGCTGGCACAACCCCCCGTTCTGCCCGGTGACAGTAGCTGCTGCGGCTGCAGGTGAGCAGAGGAGAGAAGGAGGGGAGAAGATGTCTCCTAATGCAAATACTGGAGACAGGAGGGAGAACTGACCCGTGGCTCCTTCACTGGAGCACACCTTCACCTCACCCCTCAGCTATCCGGCGGCTCTCCATCACCCCCTTCCCAGGGCGGATGGACCCCCGCATCCCTGCCGAGTCCTGTGGTTCAGACTTTGCTGAAGGATAAGAGAAGGAAAGATCCAATCTAAGCTGGTAACTTTTCCTTCTCAAAGGGAGCAACGCAAGTGCCAAAGGTTTCCTGCCACGCTCCCGCATCAGCTCACTGCGCTAACACGCAGAAACGTTTTATACGATTGTTTTCTTAGCCAAGGTGAAATGAATACGTGGTCATGTGCACACACAATAACTGTTTCATCTGCATTACCTTACCTTTTCCTCTAACTCTTTTATTTGTCTTTTTTGGCCTTCAATTCTTTCTTCTAGCTCTTTAATTCTCTGTCAGATTTCAAATAAAAAAAAATACTTATTAACCAACCAAATACAGATGTACCCAGAAGATGCATTATTTTTGGAGATATAAATTGTATGTGCTGTGCTTCGGAAAAACAATAAATTGGGCTTTAAGCTGCAGATGAGTTCTCTCTGAATGCCACTGTGCGTGACGAATTCATGAAAACCAAAATGCCCAGTTTGCAGGGATTATCCACGGCAAGTCAGATTCGGGCCCCAGGACCAGCATTTCTGGTACAGCTCTATGAGGAGAGGCTGGTGCTCAGAACTCCGTTACGTTTCCATCTGAGGGACCATCCCACCCCGACTCTGGCCGTGCCCGTGCACTGGCGCCTACCTGCTGTGCGTGCTGAATGAGCTCCATCCTTTCCCGCAGGATTTGGGCGTCCCTCTCCCGGAGCTCACTCATGACCTGCCGCTTCCATTGCTCTACGGCAGTCTTCAGTTTCTCTTTTTCCTCTTCTGAAAGAAGTTCGGAAATTTTGGCTCCAGCTTCTTGCTGCAGGGCATCATAGAGCATGGCTTCTAATTCCAGAATTTGCTAATCAAAAACAATATAAAGCTGTCAGCTTGACTTTGTCTCGGGTCAGATGAGGATTTTGTGAGGAACTGAAAATCCTACCCTGGTAAGGCAATGGGAATGGTGGAGGGGTTGTGTGCTGAGCAGAGAGCTCAGGCCCAGGGGAACTGGGGGAACTGGGGGAACCTCTCCGGCTGCCTTTGTGCTGTGGGGCTGCGGGCAGCACGGGGAGCGGGACCGCCCTGGCCCAGCCTGCTCTGCCTCGCAGAGAGCACATGGGTGCCAACTCCTCCTTTCTGGAGAAAAGGAAAAGACAAAAAGGGGAAAGAGAAGGAAAAGGGATTCATAAAAGACTCATTTTGTGAGTTACAGATGGTTTTCTAAATGCAATGAGCCTCTCAGCTCCCCTTTCCCAGCTGTTCTGTCAGCAGCACAGGGGATACGGCACCAGCTCATCCTCCTGCCAGAAAGGAATGACTCCCTCTTGTGTGCCAACAGCATCCTGTACCAAGTAGCTTAAGCTGCCTCGTGTGGAGGCGTTTCCAGCACTTCCTCTGGCAGAGCTGCCAGCTCCAGGAGGCTTTACGCCCTGGAAGAATACATCTGGTAGCTGGGCTCTGCTCCTGCAGTCTCAGGCTGCGGAGCCTTTACTTCACTGCATCAGAAAACGTCCCTCACGCTGATGGATGTACGCTCCAGATTCACTGAGATACAGAAGCATGTTGAAAATGGACTGGAAATGTTTCCCCAGGGCCACGGAGCCTGGTCCCCTCCCAGGGCAGGTGGCCTTGCCAGACAATGTCTTCTGCTTCAAAGTCCAGGATGAATGCTATTCCTTCATGCAGGCCAAAAAGAAGACACAATCTTTTCCAGCAAGTTTGATACAGAGCAAGAGACAAAGCAGCAATTGATGGCACCTTCGCACACCCTCTCCAAAGCTGGTGGTGCCTTGCAGAGCTCTCTGTGGCCTCAGGAGAGCCGGACTGCTGCGACAGTGCGGCTCGAACCTCTCAGGAGGCTGTTTGAAAATGCCACAGGTGTCTGCTGTGAGAATTCAGCTCAATTTGGGATCGTCAAGTTTTTCCACCTGAAGCTGCTGGTGGTGTTTTCTTACCATGTCTTAGCAGAGTCAGGACAGAAGAAGACATGCATTCACAAGAACAAATAACGTCATGGCAGGAGTTATGGATATGATGACAACTAAAAGGCAGCAGCCATGGTATCTCTGTGGGGAAGATCAGATCAGAACTCAGAAGAAGACGCTGCTTTCACTTTTAAAAATAATGTCAACATCCTTGCTAACCGTAACTGTCTCAACAAAATGCTGTTATTTGAAATATGGATTTCTGTTGGGCTCCAAACCTCCATTATAAACCATTATCCCTCTCTGATTATATTGACTTGTGAAGAAAGAAGAGTGCAGGGAAATTCCCGGTCTCCAGAGCAGCAGCAGTGCCAGGAGCCTCTGTATGAGCCAAGTGCTTCTTGGAGCAAAGTCCCATCGGCAACCAGAGGGAGTGAAAACCGTGCAAAAAGCTTGGCGGTTCCAGCTGGTAATCTTGTTGGCTGTAGTTAGCGGGGGAAGATTAGTGGCTCCTCATCCCAAGGGGCACAAAGGAAACATGGAAGCGAAACAAACCATACAAATCAAAAGAGCTTTTGCCACTCGAGTTTTGGGGCAGAACAAAGCTTTCTTGCTGCTCTCAGGCTGCGTTTGTGCCCGGGAGTAAAGCCCGTTGTTTTGCCCTGGGACGCCCGCGTGATGCCTTTAAATAATACAGGAAAATGCAAATAACCCTCACTCCTTCTGCATGGGCTGCAGCACACTCATTACACTCGTTCCCTCTCCGCGAGCAGCAGAGCCAAGGAGCCAGTTGTTGTTGGACCCGTTGGTAAATTTGGGATCCTAGAACTGGAGGTCCATCTCACGGACAGAGGGCGAGCGCTGGCCGTGAGCCGCAGGGGTACAGCCCAGCGCTGCGCCTGAGCTCTCCTGCAGACTCCACGACGTTACCCGGGGTCTCGAGCGATGCCATATGATTCTTCCCACTTTGCTGCTGTTGCAAGTTTCTGCATACTCAGATTTACAGATCTGTTTCAGAACTGGCCAGAGGATCACCTCTCTCAGGGCTTATCTTTGAAGATGAATTCTACAGGCTGAGCCTTTGGCTGCACCAAACTGCTTCTTGGAACAGCTCAAGGCTGCAGGAGATCATCTGGTGTTCGGGCTGAGACCACAGCTACGGGGGAGCTTGTGTACTTCCCTGGGTTTCCACTGTGCATAGACTTTGGTTCCAGATATGGCTCAGCATTTGGCAAAATCAGTCTTCAAGATCATCCTTCCAGGACAGAAAGCGTACCGAGTAAAAGCTCTCCCAAATCGTTTGAGACACAGACAGATGACAGGTATCCAGAAAAAGAGGCATAAACGCTCACTGCTTTTCAGAAAGTGTAACTGTGCTCGAGATTTAAATAGAACTGAAAGAACGAGATAAATCAATATGAAAATCTATGCTTTTATCTCTTTCATAAGTACATATTGAACTTTAACTGAAGGAAGCACGACAGCTGATGACTGAAGAGGTGGTTGAACCAGCTTAGGATCAGCTAATGATGAACCTGACCTAAAAGCAGTTTTATTTCAAATTTACAGAATCACATAATCCCTCCAGCTGTTTTGGTTACAGAGGCTGTAATCTAAGACCCAAGGAAACGTCTAGGCTAAAATCTCTATTTTGGAGGGAAAAGAGAAGTTACTGAAAACACTATTTTCTTATCAGCCATTCACTGAAACCTCTGCTAAATTAAAGCTTGTGTTTAATAAGTTAACGTTCAGGTCCCAATCCTGCAAGGACCGCCCAAAGGCAAGGAACCCTGTCCCTAAGGAACTCATTGGTGGCGCAGGGTATAGAGGATTTGTTTAAAATTCAGCCTATTTAGTCCTCGGGTCATTCCACGAGCAGAACTGTCGGACCGAGAACAGATGACCCACATTCCACAAGGTAAGTTAAACAAGATGTCATGATCTGCTCAAGGGTGGTCTTCCTCACCTTGTGAGCCTTGTCCAAGGACTGTTTCCTGAAGTCGAGCTCATCATCCAGGTAGCCCTTCTGCTTGCTGAACAGCTCCTGGGGACACAGGGAAGAGGCAGGCAGTGCCACGGCCCCAGCACGACGGCTCTTCCCACCGCCCCGCCGCCTGCCCGCTGCCCTCGGCTCTTGGTACCTTTTCATTCTCCAGGTCCAGCATCTTCTGCTGCAGCGCAGACTCCGTCACTTCGATCTGCTGTAGCCACTGCGCACAAAACAGAGGGCAGGTGCTTAGGCCTAAGGAGCAGAGGCAGCACGCCTGCGTGTTCAGCTTTCGCTGTGGCTCTAGGGTGTGTCAGCACACAACCAAAGCACTTATTTAAATTCACCAAATAAAAGATGAAAAATTCACTATGTTATTATATATATGTATTGGTGATGGAAAAAAGCATTCTTTCAAAGCCTAGCCATTTACTTTCTAACACCATTTTGCTACTTCAGTAACATTTTAAAATAAGCAACATGTGCCTGTATTGCCTGAATGTTACCTTTATTTTGACAAAAACTAGTGTAAGTGTAATTCTACATGAAGGATCATGGCATTTTGTGATGAAGCTATCATTTACATCACCAGTGTCTTCAAGTGAGCTATTCCAAGAGGGGAAAATGCTCTCATGACACGCGTTTACTGCTAAGTGATGCAGTTGCTGTTACCTTTTCAGCCAAGGTGAGAACTGTCCTTGCTTGTATGACAACTACTTGCTCTTCATTGGTCAGATTCTGCGCCAAAAGCAGAATATAATTACAACAAATCCCAGTGTCTTGTTATTAATCCACTACTTGGGCCACTGCTGTATTAAATAAATATGAAATTAAATATGTTCGAGGAACAATAAACTAAGGAAAAGAAAATTGGTGTTATAATGCAACATTGTTCTAAAAACAATTGTAACTATTCATGCTGAATTCTTATCCTACATATAGTTAATTCGTCTAAAATTCTCACATTTACAAAAAAAAAAAAGGTGACACTGGATCTATTTTTACCCAAAAGGACATAAACACAGTTACACAAGACAAGATGAAGCTTAAGACAATATGCCATTGAGGAAAGAGATGCAGCCTTCAACCCTTAAGTTCATTATGTGCACAGGAGGTTAATACACAATCCTTATTTTACACGGCCAAGTCATGACTTTTGAAAACATTTGTTAAGATGTTAGCTATTCAATCCATGTTTTGCTGCTTTTTTAAAAATCAAAGTACTGAAAGTATGCTTTGCATTTCACCCCAAACTTTGGTCTTACTCTGACCACATCTACAGTAGAAGTGAATCCTTCTGGTTTGGGACCTGCGTTTGTCCAGACCCAGAGAGCCATTAGTCACCATTCCCACAGGGTACTCAGGAAGCTGGTGAGAACGGTGACTACGGTGGGCTCCAATTTACTGCTCAAGGCTGGGGACAGTGAAAGTGCTATCTGGTAGGGATGGGAGGAGACTTTTCCCAAGGACACCTGAAAACTGTCTCTTCCATAAACATGGGTAATTATTTAATAAAACAAGTCATGTTACATTAAAAATGAAACCATCCACACAGTATGTTAGCGGTGCTGTTTCCTGTTGTGTGAGTTCTGCCCTGACCTGCCTCCCCTGCCTGGGGGAAGAGGAGGGCACCCGCGTTCCTCTGTGCCTGTCCCCACTGACACCCTCTGGCCTTTGCTCCTGCTCTACTCCTAGGGTACTCTCGCACGGGTCTGCCTTACTCAAAGCCATATTCAACTCATGGCAGTTCAGCGGGAAGCAGCTAGAAGCTGCTGGAGGTGCTTTACAGAAACGCAAGTGAGAAAATGCACGGAAAAGGATGGGATCACTTGCACACCGGTGGGACACGGGGTGCCTTTCCCTAACAGCCAGGCAGGACAACGTGCATCCACGGGGCAGAGTCTGCCATCGGTGGCTGAGCCTGTGATGTCAAACATGGGAGAACAAGAGAAAAAGAAGTGATAACAACGGTCTACAGTTAGCTTAAAGCTGAGTAGAGAACTGGGAACTTCGCCTTGTGTTGCATCTGGAAGTCAGTTGTTGTATGCAGTAGGGAAAAAAATAAATCAGGAGGAAATAACATTATAGACTAGAGATCATTAATATAAATAAAGAAGCCAAGAGGAAAAGAAAGGGAATAGAAAACCTGATAAAGCCATCACTGTTTCTGTCCCTGTTTGTCTCTAAGTTGCCTGTTGGGAACACTGCCACAAAACACTCCGTGTGGGACTAACCTGACATTAATAATTCCACTGAAGACAACACTAGTACCGTAACTTTTAGCTTAATATCCTGGTTACTGTCAAAGGTTTCTGGGTTATTAGACCAAATTAAAACACACAGCTGTTAAAATGCAAAAGCAAAGCAAATGCAGAGTGAGCAAATGAAGAAACCATGTGTGAAGAGCGGCCAGAAGAAAAAACAAACACCAAAGTCTCACAATATTTTCCAAATAACTGAAAAATTAAAAGCAATGTTGTGATACCAAAATCCTGCGTGGCACTCGTCAGAAGGCTATTAACAAAATCTTAAAAAGCCAGAAAACGCTTAGCTGGTAGGCCAGTGCTTCGACCACAGGGAGGACAGGCTGTGCAGTAGCAAAGCAAGACGGCTTTGCTAACTTCACACGAGGACAAATATTTACCAAAGCATGCACAATTTATTAAAGGAACATACACTTACGGCGTTATCCCCTAAAATGTCCAATTTTTTCATCAGCTCTGCTACTACTATGTCCTAACAAGAGAGAAACGGAAAACCAGGAGTCAGAACAGAGCGTCTGGGTTTCTTTAGGGGAAGGAAAGTACGAAACGAGAAGCCCTTACTGTTACACCTTCTGCCTCGCAGTAGACTTGGAGAGGGCTCTTCCCCTCCGTGAAAGGACCGTGATGGAAGTTGATGGCAGGCGATCGCCTTTCTCTCTCCTGAAACGACAACAATTGCTCGGTTACCCACTGTGGTACGTCAGCAACGACAGCTTCACCGGGAACTTGACGAACCCGTTAGCAAAAGGCCCGCTCCAACTGCAGCCACGGCGAAGCGATGCTCTCGCAGCGCGGCCGCCTTCTGCACGGAGCACGGAAATCCCTCTCCCGCACCCTGCGGCTACGGGCACGACCAGCCCGGAGCAGGAGCCGCTGCTCTGGCCAGACCATGTGTTTTTGTGAGGGTGCCCAGGGCCGACAGGGCAGACCTGCACCTCACTGCAAAGCAGGGTGCGTGCACACATGAGCAGTGTTGATGTTTTCCCAGGATGCTTCTTCACTGGGCACCGATCACGACCACTTCCCTATGATTTTGACTACACAACATATCTGAACGGAACTATACGCACCTAGTATAATATCAATAGCATTTACATTTTTCTTGTAAGTGACTGCTTGGTTAACCTCTCTTTGGAGAATTTGGAAAACAGCTTCCAAGCACTTACAGATTCTGTTTATACAGGTAACAACACGGGAAACAGAAGGCTCCGTGGAGCAAATAGGGCAGCCTGGGCCAAGGGATTCCTTCTCTGCACGTTTAGCAAGAGGTGAAACACTGCAATGACTTTTGGCAATGAAAAAAAGTTCCTTTTTCTTTTTTTTTTTCCTATATCTGATCCACTCTGGTTTTATCTCTTTGCATTTTCAGAACAGATGGAGTATAGTAAAATGTGTATCTACACCACGAGCCAATCTTCTGGATCTTAAAATTACTTAAGCAGTAAGACTGCCAGAACAACTATCAAGAACACCGGTGTTGATCCCAGGGTGTGTGTTTGTTTTTTTTTCTCTTTTATTAGCACTTTGTACCAAACTCTCTGGTCTTGCTCAGTGCAAAGCAGCTCTTTGGAGCAAACGTGGCGAGTTCCCAATGCTGCAGTGCCCTCAGCCACAGCTCGCACAGCCCAGGGCAGGCGGGCAGGACCGCGGCTGCAACACGTGCTCACTTCAAGCTCCAAGATCCTGAACTCCAGGAGCTCGTTTTGATCCTTCACGTCCTGGACATCATGCTTTAAGCGAGCTTCCTCGGCTTCCATTTGTTTGATCTGCAAAATAAAGCAACACGTGTTAGCGCTGTTTGCAGAGCGTCACTCGAGATCTGCCGCGCGTTGACCGTGCCGGGGAAACGCCGGGGTCAGCGTGAGCGCCGGGGGTCCCAGCCCACCCCCAGGGTCAGCACAAGTGCTGGGGGAACCCAGGGCTTTTGCCCACAACCACGTCCTCACACCCATTTTATGGGGCAATAGGGAATGCCAGAAACCCACTTTTTTTGGCAGGATTATAAGCACCTTATTACTATATGTGAATTATCCCAGTAAAGCTGTGTGATACAGATTAAAATATTGCACCTTCTGCATTCCTTAAGCTGTAAGTACTCTTTGAATAATACAAATAGAAACATTGGACACCTTTTCTACCAGTTCTTGATTTCTTCTATACAATGCTTGCTTCTCCTCAATCCACTTCATGTCCTTGAAAAAGAAATAAGCAATATTGTAGGTGAAGCTGGCAATGTTTAGCACAAACACAGTAGCAAGGATTTCATTAAATCACACCTCTAGAGAAGAGGGACAGGATAATACTTCATATGAAATTGTAATTTCATTATTTCTTATGATACGAAAGCTCACCCTTTCCATCTTACTTTAACAGTCTGTAGTATACAAATGGAATAGAAACACTCCAATGATTAAAAAACCCCTTTCAGATAATAGATTGGTTTTATATTTTGGATAATAGATTTGGTTTTCAGATAATAATTGGATATTTCTGGCTATGTAGTTACCATTACATTTAAATTTTACTGAATACGTATTACGTATTTCTGAACACTAGGCAAAAGAAACCTTATTTTGAAACGAATTTCTTGGCTAGATGGATATCTAAACCCCACAAGACCCAGAACATCATTTATCAGTAAGGCTAACATGACTAAGAGGTTAAGCTGGAAAGGTAATGATCAAATGATTTACTATTAGTTTCAAGTTCTCAAAAAACATTTTATGTTTCTGTTTTTTTTTAAGACACAAGCTAGAAACAGGCTGGGAACATGAATTGTGTCTCCAGCTGGGGGCTGGATGTTTGCAGGCTGCAATATTTCATTCTCAAGGCTACCTCAAGGCTGGAGGTGTGCCCCTTTCTCTGCCACCTTCGGATGCCAGCTTGCGAGGCGGTTTTGAACTCTGTGCTCTTCCAATTTAAAGTGCATTTTCCTGCTAACATTTTCCTGTGTTATCCTGCTTTGTGTGCATCCCTGGGCTGTGTAACCTCAGAGCCCGGCCCGACTAGCTCACGGAGCCGCGAGGAGCAGGGTGTTGCGTGGTGGAGCAGAGGTGCCCGGCTCGAGCTGGCACCCCGCTGCCAGGGCGCTCCCCGATGTCGGTGGTGCGGACGTGGGCGCGGGATCCTCCTGCATCCGAGGGGCTCACGACTGTGCTGTGAGCGCCCCGAGCCACTCGGCTCCGCAGGCACGGAAGCAGAAGCTCCCAACACCTCAACGCCTTTTCTATTCGGGGAAGGTGACGAGGGAGGATTTTCTACCACCAGCTGGGCAAGGACGAGGGCAAATGGCAAATACTTGGAGCTCAGCTCCGCACTCCAACGGGATCCAAATGGCACGCACCAGCCAGGAGTGTAACGGGCTCTGTGCCAGGGGCTGAACATCACCCACCCAAACCTGCCAAGCCCTGTCATTCAGACTAAATTTCCTAGAGTGCAGTTTCATAGACTATTCAATTGTATTTCAAATTAATCCTTTTTGAAAGAATGACTGAGATGATTGACAATCTATTGCATGAACAGGCTGCACAGTGAACTCCACAAACAGCTGAACTGGACACTTCCAATAGCCCTAATGCACAAATTCACGCTGAATTTCAAGAAAGCATTCACAGCAAAGTTCTTCACATGATGAGAACTGCTTTGTTTTCACTGAAAACACACAGCCCATGCTGCCACCTCCTCGTCCCCTTCAAATGTTTAACTGCTTTCCAATTATAAAGGGATGACCTCACCAGTGCTGAGTACGGGGGACGATCACTTCCCCAGTCCTGCTGGCCACACTATTGCTGATTCAAGCCAGGATGCTGTTAGCCTTCTTGGCCACCTGGGCACACTGTTGGCTCATGTTCAGCCGACTGTTGACCAACACCCCCAGGTCCTTCTCCCCCGGGCAGCTTTCCAGCCGCTCTCCCCCAGCCTGTACCGTTGCAGGGGGTTGTGGTGACCCGAGCGCAGGACCCGGCACTGACCCCTGTTGAACCTCATACGACTGCCCTCAGCCCATCCAGCCTGTCCCCATCCCTCTGTAGAGCCTTCCTGCCATAAACCAGACCACCACTGCCGCCCAACTTGGTGTTGTCTGTGGACTCACTGAGGGTGCACTCAGTCCCCTCACCCAGATCTTGGATAAAGATATTAAACAGAACCGGCCCCAGTACTGAGCCCTGGGGAACACCGCTGGCCACCAACTGGATTCAACTCCATTCACAGCAACTCTTTTGGCCCACCCATCCATCCAGTTTTATGCCCAGCAAAAACTATGCCCATCCAGGTCATGAGCAGCCAATTTCTCCAGGAAATGTATTTATAGAAGCATTTTTAATTGTCTTTTATGGCAGTAGCCAGATTAAACTCTAGTTAGGCTTCAGTCTTCCTAATTTTCTCTCTGCATAACCTCACAACATCTTTGTAGTCCTCCTGAGCTGCTGCCCCTTCTTCCAGAAATCATAAACTCCTTTTTTTCCTGAGTCCCAGTCAAAGTTCTCTGTTCAGCCAGGCTGGTCTTCCCCAACGGGTCATCTTTTGGCACATGCGGACAGCCTGCTCCTGTGCCTTCAGGAGTTCCTTCTTGAAGAACATCCAGCTTTCCCGGACTCCTTTGTCCTTCAGGACTGCCTCCCACGGACCTCTCTCAACCAGGCCCCTCAACGGGCCAAAGCCTGCCCTCTGGAAGTCCAAGGTAGCAGTTCTGCCTACATCCCTCCTTACTTCTCCAAGAATCAACTCTATATTTTCATAATCTATAATTTCATAATATATTTTCATAATCTATAATTTCATAATCACTATGTCTAAGATGGCCTTCAACCACCACATCACCCACAGGCCCTTCTCTGTTCACAAAGAGCAGGTCTGGTGGGTACCTGCCCCAGCTGGAAGTCAGGAAGGTCTCTTCCACACACTCTGAGAACCTCCTGGAGTGTTTCCCCTGCTGTATCGTATTTCCATCGCATCACGACTATTCTATACATCCATAAACACTCCCAGCATCTGCAGTAGCATACGGTAGCGTGACCAGACATGTCCCTAGAGCCCCCTCCAGCCCCCAGCACAAAGGCTGGAGAAAGGGTCAGTGTTTGGCCGCACACATTACCTGTCCCTGCTCAGCAAGGGCCTTCTCCAGGTCTTCTATCTGAGCCTGAGATCGGTGTATTTCTGCTTGGAGCTGCTCACGTGTCTGTAGGATACGAGGGAAAAAGAAAAAAAAAATAAATCAAACTTTCTCTAAAAGACAAAAACACAGATACAGAAAATACTTAAAACATAAAACACTTTTAACAAATGATTTTTTAAGTTCTTCAGCAGAATGAATTTGCAGCTAAGCACATAACGTTAGTCATCAGTCGTAAAAAAAAGTCTGCAAGATAGGATAATAATTTTGAGACTTAAGATTAACATAAACAGCATCCCAGCAGGCAGACAGCAGGACAGCAAAATATAAACGGCTTCTTACAGCTGGTTCTGACAGCCTGCGGTGAGCAGCCGTCCCTCTTCTAGAATAAGGTGTTTAAAAAAGCCAGTGCAATGCACAGAGTCGTTTCTCCGTGACAACAAACGAAAATCGGTACGCCACGATTCTGGGCACACCCGGTTCCTTTACATTTTTGATGAGTTGGAAAGCTCAGGACAGACCCGACACAAATAACGTCGCGAACTGCGTTGCTCCTCACGCAGTTAGAGCCCTGTCTTACGGCCTTACTGCGTTGTCTGCAGTTTTTTACTACACTTGTAGCTTCGTGCTGATTTAAACATACACCATCTTCCTAGGCGTGTTTTCTGGAGAATAGACATCATTATTATCAGCTATTTTATTTGTTAAATATTGTTTTCTGTCACATTTTCTTTCCTCAAACCATTGATCTGCTATTTATCTTGTTATTTACAACGAAAGCAATCTTATTTGTCTGCATTACCTCCATTGTTCTCTCTTTTTGTCCTACTACGGAAAAAGTAAAATCAAGCCACTTTTCAAGTGAGGCATGTCTTGTTTCATCACGGTTTTCTTTACCGGTGCAATTTGGAACACGTGAGAGCAGAGTGCATGCTTCTGGGAACGCCGATTTTTGGGCGGTTTGGGTATTCAGAGAGAGTGAGATGATTTACCATGGCCAAACGGGGAGGCTGCTGGGAGACCAGGGATGCTGCTAAACCCGAGTGGCTGAGGGTGCTCACCGGCGGAGATGGTGGGGAAATTAGCAGTTAATTCTTCCAATTATTCAGTGGAAGAAAACCAGACTAGTTATACAGCTAGGAAAGCCAAAATATTATTTCAGTGACGGGCTTCAGCTAGAGGAATTTGGCCGTTTGGTTTATCTCTGGGGATATTTGTTTGATCTCAGTTTTGGGGCTGGGGAACCACCCATGGCTGGGACAGTCACAGCTCCGTGGCACATGGTGCTGTGCCACCACTGCTGGCGGCGTCCCCACCCAAGGCACCAGGTTGGATGATGTGGGTGTCTCCCAGCATCGTCATCCTTACCTTGAACTCCACCAGGGATTCCTGGATAACACCTTCACACGTAGATTTAGAGCCAAATCAAGACCTTGCATTACGCTGCTCCTGTCAAGCTTCACACTGTTAGCTCAGAACAGAATCTGTCCCTTTATTTGTTATATTCACCCACACATTCTGGGCATGGTAAGTCCTGCCAACTCCTTGTAATGTTCAACACACTCCTAATAAATGTCACCTTTTTTGCCAGATGTTTGACCGCGTGGGCTGTGTGAGGCAGATAGGCAGGCGGAATAGCATAGGGCACTTTGCAATTTAATTAAGAAAAAGAATCTCTCTCAGCTATAAGCCTTCTAAACAGTTTACGAGGAATCATGTAATCTCACAGAATCCAGAAGGAATTAAATATCAGGCATTATATATTTAAGGCAATCTGTCCTACATTTTTATAGAACAAGAGCTTAATATTAAGGATTTCCCATAAAAATTCTGTCTGACTTTCTCTTAAACTGATCAGAGGTGCAAAGACTAAAGCATAGTAACGGTGGTTCCTCCAGCAAACCAGCACTTCACAGGGGGTGCTGGACAGGCTGGTTGCTGTTAGAGACCCTGGAGCCCACCTTGGCAGCCAGTCCCGCCGAGCCCCCCGCCCTGCTCCCCAGCTGCAACGTGCTGGAGGGGCTGGCTGAGCCCAGATTAGCTGGAAAACAACCCGAGCAAGTACAGCTGGAAACCCCCAGACAATTACAGTCCTTTATTTTCATGTAATATAAGCCATTTAGACCTTAACTTCTCGTTCTGCATCCAATGTTCCTCCGACCTGTTCTTGCAATAGGGCGTACGCTCGTTGCAGAGCCTGGTACTCCATCGTCAGCTGCCGAAACCGCAGTTCTGTCTCTTCCTTGGCCATGCCCTGGAATTAAAAACAAAAAGCCAGTTGCTTTTTTTTCCTGCAATGAAAGTAAAAAATATTGTAAGAGTGGATTATGTTTGCTTTCTCTAAAAAGTGCCAAAATCATTGCTTTCAAAATGCAATTTGGGAAGCACAGTATTAAGGATCTTGTTTATGTACCCTCGGACTACTTCTCTTTTGTCCCTTAAACATCTCTTGCATACATTTACTTCAAGAAAACGCAATATATAAAAAAAAAAAGATAATTTCCTCCACCTTGGAAAGATAAAAACTTGCCATCCATATAACATACTAATGACTGAATTGCCCTTTATTACCGTATCAGGCAAAGTCATCACATTTAAAGGTGAAAATACAACTTCCTTGAAACAACAAGAGGTTTCCAATCTGGAGAATAAGCTAAGCCTGACAGTCTCGCTGAATTATTAAAACACTAATCTAGAGTTAATACTTGTAGAAACGGTGACATCAACATGAAAAGAGCCCTTTGTCTTCTTCACTCTCTTTACAATATCCAGCACTGAATGCTTTCATGTCAGGTTGACCGGAATATTTCATTTGACATGAAATGAAATCATACTGCTGGTTGCAGGCATAAACATCGTACTCTCTGAACAGGGAAAAAAATGTCCATACAGGAATGAAATTAATATATATTCGGATTTCCTGCAGTGCAGCACACACCTGGTAACCACTCATGTATCTTTCACGGTAGAGACAGGAATTCTTTAGGTTCCCTCTTAACAGATCTCCTTACAACCCACGAAAGAGGTGAAACGGCAGATGAAACACGCAGCGTCACACCATAACAAGGCTGCAAGTCATCACTGGGAATTGTTGGTTTATTACAAGATTCTTCTTAAAGCCAGAAACACGTAACGGCACAGCGACCTGACACACTCGGGAACGTGTTTGTAGGGCAGCCCCGCGAAACACCAGGAATAACCACTTTTATTTGTGCTACCAGCTACCTTCGGGCGCTCTGCACGCAGAGCTGCCAGAGAAGCCACGACCTCGATATCCTGGCGAGGAGACAGCCTCTCCTCCGGAGGCTGCTGCTTTGCGTGATGGCTTACTTCTCCTTCCAGAAACACACGCCCTACCACTCACGGCTGCGCTCCGTGCCGAGGTCGAAACGACAAACAGAAGGACCTGACCGAAACTACACGTGCACAGACCTGCAGCGAATCTCCGTGTGAACAGGTCTTCCTAGGGCCAAACAACTTCTCAGTCTTTTTAGACCCCTGACCTATAATCCCACTATAAATCTAACATTCTTACCGTATAATGCTTCCGTTTTGGCTAAAAGTTGTGAAATTACAGAAGACTGGAGATCCAGAGATATTAACCAACATGCACAGTATTAAATTTAACACCAAATTCTAATTTTCGAGTCAGAGGTGACAGGCGAATGATATAACAGACCAGGAATTTCATTAAAAATTAGTAGCAAGGTTTCAAAACAAAACAACATGTGATTTTTGATGAGTACCTCTTCCAAGTCATCTTCAGGAGTGCAAGGGGTTTGGTCTGTCCGGTCAGTTTGGTAGGAGATAGAAGAACCATCAGACTCCAAGGAAGCTTCTTCATCGTAGCCGAAGAACGTCTCCACAACCGGCTTCTGACAGAGACAAGGTGTCAGCGAGCGCGGCCGTGCCCGCGGCGGTGCCACCGGCCGCGCCAGCCCGACGGCATCGGGGTGACAGCAACAACTCTGGACATGTGGCTAAACCCTGCACCTTTGCAGGATTTAAACACAGACACCTTTGGAGGAACCTGAATTCCAGATCGTTGGTCATTTTCACTCTACTGGTTTTCGAAAGACCACCCAGTTCTTTACAAGTGTTCTGTGAAGCGTTTTCACCCCAATGGTAGTGCTCTAACGAGAGCTGGAACTATTCAAATCACGGAATTGCTGTGTTTGTTATTCAGTATCACAGTGAACAACCCCAAAGCCCTTGCCTATTTTTTTAATGTATTTTCCTCCCGATTTCTCCAGCTAAGGCAGATCACCCTTTTTACTTCTTTGTGTTCATCTCAGCGTGAGGTGGGACTCGTGCATTGAAATGTCTTTGTTAATCCATCGTCATCACCATGATGTCCCCCCCGTTACTATCACAACTGGCACTTGGAAACTTAGATTTTCAAGAAATATTCTACTTGGAAATTTGAAGTTAATCACCACAGCAATGTTTTTAGTTTGAAGAAATCCATTTTTCCACTCAAATCTGCTTTTTGTGTAAAAGAATGAGGGTAGTGCTGGTAAAAAAAGATTTGCTGTTAAACACTTGAAAGCCAAAGACAACATTTCAAACAGTTTTAAAGTTATTTTTAATTTTTGTTTGACAGAATTTCTAGATTTTGGCTTTTTTTTTTTTGAAGGAGACAAAATGCAACTCTCCTTCACAGGCCTGGCTGCCTTTTGCAGGGTGACAGGACATAGGGAGTTATCTCACATTGAGTTCTTTCTATTATTTTCTACTGTCTTTTCTATTGTAATCTCACAATTTGTTCTTTATAGATTCAGTAGCTCCATCACTGTCTTCATTCTTCACGTGTAGGGCACAGCTAGCTCTCAGGTCCCTGACGTCACACCTCGCAATGTTGTTGCAGTGTTAATATTTATATTAACCTCCTGCCAAGTAATCAGGAACTAACATTTTCTTTTTCCCCGAGCTCTAACGGTTGCTCTTTGTAACCAGCAATTTTTGCATGTTACTTAACTCGGTAATGAATTATTTACAACCTACACGTGTTTTCGGGCAGTGCCATTAAAAGATCATTTGGAGATGTGGTAATTCGTAAAATCTATCTCGTCTTAAGAGGATGACATACCACGGAAGTCCCACGGGTAACCGCAGAGCATATAAACGCTCACGGCACGCAACACGAGCGGTTCCCCTACCCCTACCAGATCTTGTCTGCACGATGCCAATAATGGCTACGAATGTCCGTAACCCAAACTTAAGATTCGGGCCTGTCTGCACACCCTCGAGGAGAACGTTGCCCTCTGTGGCTCTGAGGTGCCTGGGGCACCCCAGGAAGCCAGCACCCCCAGCAGCATGTCATGATACAAGGTGGTTTTTTTTTACCTTAGGAATTCTTGTCATTTTTTTCCTTTGCTTCCTGTACCTTAACAGCTTATCACGTTCCTGAAAGAATCAGATACATATGTTAGCTGTCTTCAGAGAGCTGTGGTTTAACTGGGTCAGTACTAGTAGTCACTGGGCAATCAAGTTTCAGTAATAGTACTAGTAATACTAGTAATACTAGTAGTCACTGGGCAACCAAAGAGTAATGCCCATGCTGGCCACTGCCTCAAAATGAAATAACCATGTTTTCATCAGGCAAATGTTAGTTTTACTCCAACATCTTCCAAGTTTGCCATATACCAGTAACAACTGCTCTGTTTCCATATTAACAGAAATCAAAATAGCAACGGAACGGTGATTATAACCAGCAGAGCACACGGACAGCTCGGGCGCCGTCTCAGGGCTGCTGGGCGAGCAAGCACGCACGCTGAAGCCCGTGCTGTGGCTCTTCTCTGGCAGATGGGCTCGTCCAGGGGTGGGAAGCAAAGACCAACTCCTGCCCTTGGCTCTCGCTGCCGTGGCTGGCAGTGCCCTCTGGAAGGTGCACGCACGTCACAGCCCAAATACACAAAATTCAGAGACTGTCTGAACTCAGCGCTTTCAGTCTCAGCTGACTTCTCTAAGGATCTGCAGGTTCCCAGTGCTTCTGAAAAAGGGTTTGAGCATTTATTGCTGACAGTAAATTTTTCTGTTCAGTGGGAATTATGACACTTGTCATAGAGTCATGTCAACCTTTTAAAGTACTGAAAAATTTCTTTATTCTGGATTGCAAATACAGGCAAACTCCAGGATCGAAGAGGGTAAAATTCTAAAGGGAACCCCCCTGTATTTTTCATTTTAACCATTCAGTAAAAGGACAGAATGGCACTGTGGGACGTTGACAATGGGCCACTACCATCAGCCCAATGGCAAATCCTAACGTCAGCAGCAGTGAGAGAAGAAAATGAAAGACTCGTTTTGCTTGACAACATAAGCTTTGCTGCACACTTGGCAATGAAGAACAAAACAATACACATTTTAGCAATACATACTAGTGGCTAAACTTCACAAAATCTTTACCATTAATAGCAAAGGGATGAGACAGGCAGGGGCAGTGAGAGAGAAGATGCTAGTTTGGGTGAGACAAAGCTACTGGTAATCAGACTCTAAAGAAAAGCAATTCCAAAGTGGCAGAGCTGTCCCAGAGATGGGGGACGCTCACTATAGGCTGTGAAAAAAAGCAGTGAAAAAAAGGTGCCCTCTCTCACCACAGCTTTCCTCTCCACTATCACTACATTTTTCTCTGGTGAACAACTCCTGCAGATACAGTCTTTGATAACATCTACACTGAGAAAAACACCGAGTTAGCTTGCTGTCTGATTAGAGATGTAAGTGACAATAAATATTATTACACCCTGCGTGCTTTTCATGAACAGCAATTTAAAGCTTACAAAGATGAGGATGAAGTTAACTCCGTTCTTACCATGACGCTCTTCACATAGCCAGCAGTTTCCAGGGTCTAATAAAAAAGAGTGAAACAATGTCAGTGAGCACACAGAGACTAAAAACCCAAAGGAGCTATTTTCTTGAGAACTATTAGGATTTCAGTATTTGCTCTTTCAGACTGAAAACACAACATCGCAGAACAGCCCCCTGTCCACAGCAATCCTTAGCCCTGATGCTGTCTCCAGCTAAAGATGCTGTGACATGTTCTCTTGCAGGTGCAGGAGATCCGGCCATCAGCATATCTACTGGATGTGCTGCAATGGTTCCAGCGTGCAAGTGGAATGGGGATTGAAAGGATTTTTTGCAATACCATACTGCAGATAACTTATATTCAGCTCAGTCACTGCTAATCATAGAAATTCCTTCCACGTTTCCATCAATGCAAGCTGTGCCCATCAGCTCCCAGGAACCCAAAGACCCCTTGCTTGGGCTTCCTGTTCTTCTGCTATGGCCTCAGTCGGCCTCTCATGAGGGCAGCAGTGTTACATCTTACCTTGGAGAGTTCATCAATGATGTTTTGCTGTTCAATGACTTGTAGTCTCAGGAAATCAACTTCTCTTTCTTCCTGGCTGTGGTCAAGGTCATTTAAAGAGCTCGGTCTCCTTATCGTTCCAGCTCTTTGCCGCTAAAAGAAACCCACACAGCAGAAGAGGAAATGATCAGAAGGTTTTGGCAAAGGACAGCGTCTAACCCTTCCCTTTACAGCCAGAGATGCATCTTCTCTAATGGCTGTTCTGGCAGCTATCCCGCTCCCCTTGGCGATCCCCTGGGTGATCCAGCCAGACAGCGAACACACCGGGTGCTCTCGCTTCTCAGAGCGCTGCGTGATGCTGACGGGCGCTGGGGAGGACAGCAGGCACGGGGGGCCGTGGCACCGAAGAGAGGGGATAGCAGCAGCTCAGCTGCACCTGCTCTTCAGTTCCGCCAGGAGCTGAGGGCTTGCCCTGGGTGGGGAAGGAATTCTGAGAGGCGGGACCAGTGCCGCTTCTCTCCAGGTTCCTCTCACTTGCTTTGATCTGCAGCAGCCCTGGAGCTGCAGCACCCACAGGGATGACCTCAGCCCAGCTACCTTCACGCAATGCCACGGCGACTCGCGACCAGCTGCTGCCCACTACTAATATTCAGTTGAAAACAAAGGGAAGAGTCGCAAGGGTCGATTTCCAAAGGATTACGAGGTGATTCTGGTAGAAAAGTCCAAGGGGAGGTGGGGTGGTTTGTGCTCACGTCGAAGCTGAGCAGCCAGTGGCTGACCAGTCACCTGATCAAAACGTGCAAAGCTGATGTGATTTCTTTTCTTCACAACTATTTCTTTTGAAGCTAAATGAAAACATTTTATGTAAATCAAAACACGTTCAAGCCGCAAACCCCTCCGTAGTGCACCACAGAACATCTCAGGGAGTGCCCGAAAGGGGAAATTTCCTAATGAACTTGCAAGTTTGGGGTCCTGCCTGACTTCATCAGCCCTGTGAGCACTAAAGTACATGTTCTCCCTGCAGTATACAGAGACTTACCATTGCTATATTTTCTTGAGTTACAAATTTTAATTTATTTTCCATTCGACGTAAGGCATGTGACAATTCTTCATTCTTCCTACTAAGGCGTTTATTTTTGTCCAAAATAGGCTTATACTGACTTTCAGCTTCTCTAAGACGTTTTAACTGAAAGATAAAGAGAGAATTAACACTTCTGGAGCTGTTATTTTTCATCAAATATATGAATACTTTTCTTTAACTATCACACTAGCAGTATTTTCTCCTAACGCAAAGCAGAATTGATCAAAACCTCTTAGAATCATAGAACCCCAGGATGGAAGGGACCAAAGGATCATCTGATCATCAAGGATCATCTGATCCAACCTTTCCTGGCAAAAGCACAGTCTTGGTATTTTTCTTTTGGAAGCAGATTGTTCTTGCTTCACAAAATATTCAATCTGTGCAACAAGTGTACCACGTGGGGAATGTATTTATTTTTTAAAACAAATAAAAATTATCCCAGCTAATGCCATCTTAAAAATTAATCATTGTATAAGCAAAGATGAGTATGATCATAGAATCACAGAATAGTTTGGGTTGGAAAGGACCTTTAAAGGTCATCTAGTCCAACTCCTCTGCAGTGATCAGGGACATCTTCAACTAGATCAAGTTGCTCAAAGCCCCGTCTAACCTGACCTTAAATCTTCCCAGGGATGGGGCACTATTCCACCTCTCTGGGCAACCTGTTCCAGTGCTTCATCACTCTCATCAAAAAAAATTTCTTCCTTGTATCTAGTCTAAAACCACCCTCTTTTGGTTTGAAACCATTATACCCTGTCCTATTTCAACAGGCCCTACTAAAAGTTTGTCCCCATCTGTTTTGTAGGCTCCCTTTTAGGTACTGGAAGGCTGCTGGAAGGTCTCCCCAGAGCCTTCTCCAGGCTGAACAGCCCCAACTCTCTCAGCCTGTCTCCATAGCAGAGGTGCTCCAGCCCTCGGATCATCTCTGTGGCCTCCTCTGGACCCGCTCCAGCAGCTCCATGTCCTTCTTGTGTTGGGGACCCCAGAGCTGAACGCAGCACGGCAGGGGGGTCTCAGGAGAGCAGAGCAGAGGGGCAGAATCCCCTCCCTCGCCCTGCTGCCCACGCTGCTCTGGGTGCAGCCCAGGATACGGTTGGCTTTCTGGGCTGCCAGTGCACATTGCTGGGTTGTGCCCAGTGATGTGGCACACCACCAAATACAGAGTGTAAGGAGGAGCCAGCTAGTCCTGCAATGATTTCAAAATGGCACGAGGGAAAACACCTGGATATCTGGGGGCAAGGCACAGCCCCAGCAGTGCATTCACAAGCCGTCATCGCTGCGCTTCGCCGCTGCACTCACCAGCTCGTTCCTCTCCTCCGACAGCAAGGCGTTCCGGTCCTCCAGCTTCCTGATGATGGCACTCAGCTCAGCGATTTTAAGTTGGAAACGCCGGGCATCCTTTTCATCCAACTGCTGTTCCTAAAACAAAGATCAACTGCAAATAACTGTTCGTAAGTGCACACGCAATATCAACGTTTTTCAAAGCTCAAGCTTTTTCCTATCCCAAATCTAAACATTTCAAAACACTATATGGCAGAGTGTAAGCTGTGTAACCTAACTGACTGCTGAAAGCTGCAGGATGACACCAACGGAAAGTTAGGAGTGAAAACGTAACAAAGTATGCAAACGCAGAAGTATGTATGTGCAAATACAAAGTCACGAATGGTAAACTTGGAAACAGAAAATAAAATATCAAAAATTAAGGCAATGTTTCCAATGTATGCCACTGTTGAACTGAGTGCTTCAGACACATAACCCATTCTGAGGACTTTGTTATAAGAAAATGATATTAAAAATACTAAAATACAAATGGGGAAAAACCATGCAATTATACCATTGCATAAGCTCTTTCCGTAAAGCTGTGGCCCTTATTGGGTTCTAAAGGGTCACTCATAAAGCCAAAGGGGTAGTGCTTTATCTGAGTGAAAATGCTTAAATCAAATTATAAATGAATAGAAATATAAGTAGACAGGTTCTTGTTCGGAATCAGAGAGAAGTTACATCTATTTACAAATGCGACAGACTTTTTCCCCTTCTCTAGGACTTGTTCTGATGTTTGGCAGAAGTTGAGTACAAATCAAAACAAGCAAATTAGTGTTGGGAGTGCTGGTGGCACTTTTGGGAGGTCTAGGGTTCCTCATTCAACAGGTGCAGGAGAGGCTTGGGACAAAGAATAAAATAGATTGGTTTGCTCATGTATACGTATTTACACTTCTACTGAGAAAATCAAGGCTGTTGCAAAAGAAATCTTGATGAGAATCAGCAATGAAGAAAATTTGCGTACGTCAGATATATGAGGTCAGTTAACTCAGGGGTTTTTAATATCAGCAAATTAAGGCAAAAGCAGAAAGGAGCCATAGTTATATTAAAAAAGCCATTGTGAAACGTTGACTAAAATTTAACGTTCTGGATATTGTGTTGTGGGAAGGAAACAGGAGAGAAAAGGTTAGCAGGTGTTTAATTCACTTTCTGGTCCACTGAAAGCAAGAGCACTTCGCAGCACGAAAACCCGAGCTAGCAGCAGTGTTCCAGGAGGACCGTGGGATTTCCCGCGCTTCCATGCACCGTTCGCCTTCCCCCGTTCCCCATTGTGAACTGGCCTTGTACATCTGCTCCCAGAATCCGCTGTCAGCAGTTCTGGAAGCTGGCACACATACATGACTTGGGTAGAAATGCATTTGCATCGTTTGGTGGCAGAAGTGGGTCAAACGGTCAAATCAAGGCAGGTGGCAGAAGTATGGTACAGTGAGGAAAAGGAAGAGAAAAAGAACAGAAAAATCTCACCCTGCTAACAAAAGCAAACCAAACAAACCAGAAAACAGAACAACAACAACAACAAAAAAAAAAAGCAAAAGCTCTCCCATAACAAGGCTGGATTCTAAATAGTAAAGGTTTGGCTAACAAAGGAGAGCACGACATTGGTGCCTCCGGGCTCGCCCTGCGCGGCTATGGGAAAGCTGTTGCTCAAGGGTGCACTCATCAAGATTTTGTCACTTTGTGCCATTCCGTCACTCTCTCTGCTCGTCTGTGTAGGTGAAACCACGTGAAAGTGCTTACGGGGCTTCCCGAATGATCTGAAGCGTCTCCTGCACCACTTGCATAAGGAAGTTCCCGCTTGGGGCTGCTCAGATGCCGGTCAGACTCTTTGATCTGGGAAAGTTGTTCATCTAAAGCCTCCTTTTGGAGCTGCAGTCTCTGAGCATGCCCGGCTTGAACCCCTAACTCTCTCTCCAGCACGTAGACTGCTCTGTCTTTAAACTTAATCTCCTCCATCTACAAGGAGAACAGAACACAATCACACAGGAGGCAGCGGCGTCACAACAACAGAGCATCTCGCGATGCCGGCGCGGGCAGGGAGCAGCCGCGCAGAGCTGGCACCCTCGCCATGGCAAACGCAACCGCGCTCTCCTAGAAACAGAACAGCAACGAACATTTGACAGTGAACAGGTACACCGAAGCACTTAACCAGCTCATGAGCATTGCTCTTCTCCTGGGGGTCATCCAGAATAAAGTCTCGCTGTTCAACAGGAATCTTTTCATTAAACCGATCGGGAAATATCCCATGTTCTTAGTGCCGTTGCAGAACATCTTAAAAAAAATTAAAACCTACTATTCGCATCACAGTTTGGATTAGTTCACTCAAACGTTTTAATGATTTTACAGCATTTTGCTTCGACACCACCTTATGAAAATTTGGATTCGTAATTTTAAAAGAAAAATAATAAAACCTGAATATTCTTTTAACATTCGAAATATAGAAGGAGTGTGAATTCTTAAAATCCTTTTTCCACAAGTCTTCCACGTAAGCAATTTGTTTAATTCTCCCCTCTCCATGAATGGTTTTGCTTATGCACAATAAACATGCAGAATCGCTCAGTGATTAAATGACAAATTATCTCTAATTCGCCTCTTTCCTATCCGACTGCGCTGCTTTTGCTGAGCTCGCAGCGCCGTGCTCATCATCGTTAGCTGGGGCACGCTGAATTTGCAGGTGCCCCAGGAATATTTTCCGAGGGACAGCATACTCGTTTTTTTTCCAAACGCTGATGTGGGATCTAAGCCTCCCTCCCCACGGGGCTGAGCCACGCTCCCTGGCATGGATCTCTGTGCTCAGAGCTGTGCCAGGGCTGGAGGGGCGGCTCGTGCCGCGGCCTGGGGGCACGTGCCATGGCTTACGCCAGGATCAGACCCTCATCGTCTGTTTTGGGAATTAGAACGAGGATGCCCGTGTCCTGCCTTATAACAAAACATTACTGAGCGCAGCCCAAAATCTTCTGCTGTGTCCATGTTGGTGCACAACCCTGCAAAGCATCTCCGGCTCTTCCCGGCTGGATTGCGTACGTATATATGATACATGAATGCGCTCCCACGCCACGGGGCTGCCAAATGTGCTCATGGACAACGAGTCTGTGGAAAGAAATCACACACATTCCCTAAAACGTCTGCTGATCCGGCTTCGGACACAATACCTGCGTAAGATTTGTGGCACGAGTTTTTGAGACTTTCCACGTTTAATTTAAATGAGTAGTTTTTAAAACGTGGCCTGCTTGACATAAGAACATTTTGCCTCGTGAGGACTGTGTCTGGTATTTTTATCTTTGACAGCTTTGTCTGCAAACCTGGAAAAAACTGACATCGTGCATTAACAGATCACTCGAAGTGCTTTGTCTCCAGTAACTGCAAAAACAGCCCGCCCAGGGAACAAACAAGCGATGGCACTTTGCACACACCCAGCAACAGTTTTGGGAAATTGCTTCCATCGGGTGTGTTTCGGGTGGTGGAGGGGCTGATTACAGCTCACAACTGCAAAACAAATTCCGCGGGAGAGCACCCAGCGGGTTGGGGCACGGTGTCCCTCCTTGCACGGCGTGGAGGCTGTGCCCGCAGCCAGGCCAGGCGAGTGCACCCTCACCCCACCACCCATCACCCATCACCCTCACTCACGGGGGAAGCTCCCTGGTTCCAGCTCCAGCTGCAAGCCCAGGTGCTCCCCGAGGGGCGGCAGTGCCAGGGCTGGCACTGCCCTCCGGCAGCTGCGGCACGGGAGAACCGGGCTGCAAACCCAGAGAGATCCTGCAGCGTGCCCGGGGAAGAGCCAGCCTTTGTCAAAAGGCAACGTAGGACAACTCATAAACACTTCTGCAAAAACTGCCTTTCGAGGTTATGCAAAATTTAGATTCTTTTAGTAAATGGAGCAAATCAAATGAACTTTGGGTGCCATTTCATTAAAAGCTCTTTCAACAAATTCCATTAAGGCAACGGTCTACTAACTTTGAATGAAATAAAGAGATGCCCACTGAGGTCCTTCTGCTAAGGATCTAACCAGGTCAAAACCTAAATGGACGTAGGGATGAAAAGGGAACACATCACCAAACCATGATCTGTTGAAAACAAGCAGAATATTGGGAAGTTGATCCCTATTTATATGAAAACAAAGACATGGTGCAACACAGGCAGCAGTTCAGGAGGAACAAAGAAACTGCAGAAAACACCATACAGTTCACAGTATTTCACTAATGGTTTGTTTTCCAGAAAAAACCCTAAACTTATTCTTCATAAACAACAAAGGAAACATCAGTATTCGCATTTCCCTTCATATGATTAAATTCACATTCATGAAATATGCATCACAGTTCCATGTTTGCAGCCCGGTATGAGACAGAAATGTTGTAGAAATAGCACAAATTGAAGGAAGCACTTAGCTGAAAAATATTATTTAGCACATTTCTTCCTACACTGAGAAAACATAAAGACAAGAAACAACTTGGGACTCACTGGCAGAGGTGCTGGTCCCCGGGCGCGCAGCCCACCAGGCTGCCGCACGTGCTGGCCGCATTCTGCGCTGGGTGCAGGACTGGGGGACTCCTCTTCCTCCCCAGCCCTGTGCCTGGTGGCTTCCGACACCGGCAGCGCTCGGGAAAGGGTGGCAGCGCGTCGGAGCGCAGCATCCAACCACCTGGGAGGACGCCCTGCCCTGCGCCGCCGGTATTCCCGCTGCAGTTCCAGCAGGCTGCCGCAGCTTGGGATGAATATTTATGTGGGAGCGCTAATTAATCACCCGCCTGTGAGCACAGCTGATGCCAATTAGGCAAACATAATGCCATGTAAAGTTGAATTTGTTATTCCCTCCTTGCGCTGCCCAGTGCCATGCCCAGCACGGTCTGACATGCAGCTGGTTTAAGCCGTGCGATTCTTTTTAAACGCATTATTTCCACCACGATTGTGAAACCAACGTGTAGGTTCCCTGATTGGGCTCTTTACATTAGTGTTGGGTGATAGAACAAGAGGAAATGGGCATAAGCTTAGTCAGGGGAGGTTCAGGTTGGATGTTAGGAAGTATTTCTTCTCTGAAAGGGTTGTCAGCCACTGGAATAGGCTGCCCAGGGAGGTGGTTGAGTCCCCATCCCTGGATGTGTTTAAGAATAGGGTGGATGATCTACTTGAGGATATGGTTTAATGGGGATTAGGGATGGTTGGACTCGATGATCTCTAAGGTCTTTTCCAACCTAGAAATCTATGAAATCTATGAATTTCTCCTCGCACTGTTCCCAGGGCCATTGCAGCTCTGCCCATCCGCCGATGCCATGGGGAGCGCGGCTGCATGCCCCAGCAACCTGCCTGCAAAGCCACTGGGCCCTGGGCTGACTCCAGAAGGTCCAGGTGGAAGGAGATGGAGTCACCCCCACCCTTGTCACCCCCCGAGAGACGGGGCTCACGTGCGCAGCCTGGCGGAAGGTGCTCCTGCTCACCTTCCCTCCTCATTTTCCTCCCGTTTTCCTTAAGGCTCTCAAAGAAATAAATGCAATTGCCCCTTTGTCCTGGCGATCCATGTCACCAGCAGCAGCAGCTAGATGGAGTTAACTGGTTTTTGCCAAATATTCTCCAAGAATATCCCGAGCTGGGGCTCTGATACCGCTCACTTGTATCATGACCACGATTTATGTTTTACAGGCAGCTGGGGGTCACAGCAGTGTAGCTGCAGAGCGGTCCGGCTGGCTCCTGCTGTTCCGAACTCGAGGTGTTCGAACTCTGCCAACACGCTCACATCTGCACCAGGCTGTCATGCCCTGCTGCAGCACCAAATCCGCACGGATTCCCACCGCTGCAGCCGACGGGAACACAGCCGCTGCAACACAGGAGCAAGCTCAGATTTCTTTTTGTTTTTTTTTTTTCTTTTTTTGTGGCCAAGGCAAATTCTCCCTAATCAGTAGAGATGAAAAACAAAATGCAAAGTGTAACCACCTCTCACGCTATCCCAACACCTTGCTACAATGCACGTTCCAAGGTATATTGCAACAATAAGCTGCACATCGCAAAGTGCGTGATGTATTTTCAGAAGAGCAAAATGCTCCTTACAGCCCCTTGTGTCACCCCTCCAGCCACGCTGGGGCTCCCAGGAACACTCTTTGACTGGTCCTCTTGGCAGAGCGGGGCCGGAGCCGATGCATCTCCCTTACTGCCCAGGGAGGAGATGCAAGCGGAGAGCACTGAGCACTGCAATGGAGGTGTTGCAGCATGCGGCAGCTCCTCCAGAGGGTAATTCCTCACCGCAGCTAAACCGTGGCACAGGAGCAAACTCCCACCAGAGGAGGTGGCCCCACACCCCGACTCTCCCCCCGAAATCCTACACCAGTGCCAGGTCAGACGATAGGAGATCGGCTCATCATATCGATCCATGGGAAAACTGTTCTTTTTCACTTCCGTGGTTAATCGTCGGCGGAGGCAGCTCACTGCTCTGGCTCACTCTGTGCGTCCATGGCCCAGCGCAGAGGTGGGGTGGGCACAGCTGGGGGAGCACAGCTGGGGGCTTTGGCAGCCTCCTGAGCTCCGCTTGGCTCAGCTGTAAGGTGCAAGCACACATTCTGGTCGGAATGTCCTGAATCTCGCAGGTTGCGTGGGTTTTTAAAAGTCATCATTAAATGGCATTAGAAAAAAACTGTGGCTATCCCATTGCTTCTTCCGAAGCAATTCAGCAGCCCTTTAGCACTGGCAGCCATCGCCTGCACTGGAAGCTGCCGGGCACAGCCTTGGCACCGCTGTCCTGCAGGACATCCGCTGTGCAGTGCTGCCTCCAAGGATCACCCAGGAAACTTCTCCTCTCTCATCTTCCAGAATTAATCCTCAGCCAAAGGTGATCCCTGCCAGCAGTGCCTGGCCATTGCTCAGTAACCTTGACAAATTGTCAGACGTGAGAGGAGACGATATGTCATCCTCATGCTTTCAGTTAAACACGGACACGTGCGACAGGTATCACCAAAAACTTCACTCTGCGATGTGAGTCTGCCACAACTTTGGCCAAAGAACGATTCCATTTTGGTCTTAAATCCCAGTTATGCTTAATCAAACAGAAAATGTTTATAACACGCCGAGTAAATGTAACATGCCCATTTCCAGACAGTTAACATGCTACAGCAACTGTCACACACGGCCACGTACTGCCCAGGACCCGGCGACACGGCAAACCGACGGTGTGACTCCCCGGGCATCGCACCGGGTCCCGACACTTCCCCGGGAACGGGCTCTCGGCCCTGAGCACTGCGCCTGCCTCGCCTGGCACTGATGGGCAGGGTTTGCACCCTCACTGCCATCCTGCAAATCACCATAATTCCACTGAAATCACTGGAACGATGTTGAGAGAGATGCAGCGTTAAGCTGTTGGGTATAGAAAGGTCAAGTGGTGCAGGTGAAAACGCAATTTGCTGTCCCTCTCAGGCTATAAATAACCAAAAAATTTCTTTTGCTAGGTGACTAAAGGCTTTTGTTTCCGAAAACTGGTTCCTTTTGGAGTGTGAGGTGTGAATTGCAGCACACAGAATGGGTATACTCCTATCAAATTGCTGGATACTTCTGGATTTATATTAAGATATATCGAAAAAGTTACTTATCAGAGTGGATTTTTCAATGAATAATAACTTGCACAGTTTGTAACAAAATTTCTAACAGAATTAAATGTAATACCATATCCAAAGAGTGAAGTACATTGGATGGGAGAAACAATCACACTTAAGGAAAGATTCAAAGATTTTTTCCCACACTTGTCCTTTTCGCATTCCTCTCTTTTGCTCTACCTTCAAACACAGGTCTTGCTTTCCTCCCACTCAGGACATGCTCAGGACAGTGTAACTGTTGAGTGCCACTGGTAAACGCCGTGAAATGGGGTGCCTGGCATCTTGGAGCTACGCTGCTGCCAGCAGAAACCTCACATCCACTGCCAGTGGCTCCACAGTGCTCCCAGGCCCTCAGGAGCCCCGAGCCCCCGGTCAGGTCTCTTGTAGCACAACAACAACACGGCTGCAGCACAGAAGAGAGTAAACTTCTTGTTTAGGGCCATAGGGAAAAACATTTTTAAAACCTGGACTGTAAGACACAAAAGGGACAGCTCAGAGCTAGGAGCTCCATTGACCCTCCAAAATGTAGGAGTAAAATTGATTAGTTTCTAATATACAACAAAATCCTTCAGTAGTCCAGGCTTAGTTGGAATAAACACTGTTGTAAATGAGGTTCAACCCACGAATGGTGGGAAAAAATCCACACTTGCAAGAAGGGATTATTCACCTTGAATCATTTGTCTACCTTTCAGTATAGGATGACTGCTGAGATACCTTAATAATACCAGATACGGTAAATTTTCACCATATAAGGGAATAAAAAGATAAAGACTAAATCAATCACCAACAAAATTAATATTTTGAAAGTCAGCTTCCTACGCTTTTCATCTGGTATCATCCTTTAAATCACACACATTCACTAATTTACCACTGCCTAAGAGACATCTCAGGGGTGTGCCTGTAAACACAGAGGTTCAGAGTGATCCTGCAAGGACTGATCTCCCCTTCGTCTGGGCTGCTGGATCACCGTAAGGAAGCCAAGAGGGTCTCAGTGTACAATGGTGGTACATGAGGTACCAGAGCAGGTTATCAAACCTTTTGGTAGTCATCATCAACTAGAGCTGCCTAAATTGAAAATAAACACTTTCCAGTCTCCGACAAATCTCATTTCTTCACTTTTTCTGATTGCTGTTTTAGTCCCCTTCCAAACGGGACGGGAGGAGGGGAGGAGCAGTCGCCGTTGCTGTTCAGCACTCCTCCTTTCTCACCAACCTACATTTGAGTAAAATTTAAATGCTTTTTACCACATTGAATTTTAGTCCCCACGAAGCAAAATCCGAGCCCAGTTAATCATAGAATCATAGAATCCTTTGGTTGCAAGAGACCCTCAAGATCATCGAGTCCAACCATTCACCTGGCACTGTCAGGGTCCCTAAACCATGTTCCTCAGGGAATTCTCCTCACTGAAGGGCTGTCTTCCCTGGACATGCACGCACTAACACAGGGAGTGCTGGTTTTAGTGGGACACCATACAAATGTCATTACATACAATTGTGTAGTATTTTAAGCTGTTTTAAAACGCACAAATTAAAATTTTAAAAAAGTTTACTAAAATTAGGCATTCTTTAGAAAGAAGGTCGCTGCCATACTTGCTTGTTACCATCTGTAAGGGACTCTCATCTTTTACATTAACATTTCTTAAGCTTCTGAGCCAGGGAAGCTTAACCGGGTTAGTTGTACCGCTCAGACTTTACAGACACAGACAGCACAAACCATATGTGCAATCAGGAACCACGAGGCCAGGATAATTTGAACATACACTTCTGCAAAACATGTTATTTCCTTTCCTGTGCTGTCCACAGAACTGAAGGATGCTCAGCTCTGCTGTATGAGATTAGTCAGAGCCATCGGCATCAACGAGTAACAGGTACCCTGGCACCTGAAAAATAACTAGAATAAATAGCTAGAGTTTTTATTTGGTAAAAACTAAGTGGGAATTGTTTCTAAAGAGAGATTACACCTTGTAGCTGCTACAATCTCCAAGCTTCTGCGTGCCTGAAGTGCAAAACTACCAAAACTACCACCTGCAAATATTGCCCCTCTTCTGTAACAGCCTGCTTGCTATGTAGCAGGGTCTGCTGAAAACATGTCCTGGCACGAGAGTGCCAGCTGGGGAGCAGCCAGCTTCCACTTGCTTTTGGAAGGCTCCTTTTGACCACAAGAATATTTTGGATTTAGTTTTGCTGCTGGAGTGGGTACAGGCAGGCACAGCTGGTTTGACAGGCTGCGGTGCAGCTGTGCCTTTGCCGAGATCTCTTCTGGAAGAGGGCAAAACTGCAGGAATTCCCCTTGGAAACCTGGCGAGGACAAAGCTGATTCACTGGCACTGGGTTTGGCTCGATGTGGCAATTTAACTGCATTCAAAGTTACAGTAAGTCAGTGAAATGGAAAGGTTCATATTAGAGCTGGCTATTTCGAAAGCCTGAGCACATACAGCCTGCATCTTCCTTGGCAAAGGAGGAGGATGATGAAGACAAAAAAACCCTCCAATTTTCTTGAAGTAAATCTGATGGCTGTACAGTTCCTTTTTGCATAATGCTGTGTCTTCCTACCACATCTGTTACTTTAAAGGTCCTCTAACATTTCTCCAAAAGCATAAAGTGAGACATCAACAAATGTATTCCAGTCTGTCTAATAAAGCAAAAACCCTAGTTTTGATTTGGAAGGAGAATAACGGATTAGTACTAATTCATCTTTTCAAAGCAAACTTTGCCTGACTATGTATGGAAGTATTTTCCATAGGTCAAGCCTGCACAGACGTACTTGACTAGGAAATTAAAAATTGTACCTATCAGAGATAAATAACTTCAAAATATTACTTTATGTTAAAGGACTTCACATCATTACAAAATCAAACATGAATGAGAACAACTTGTCTTTCCCTATTCTGACTAAACAAAAAAAGCAGTATTTTTCTAGGCGTGAAATAATAATTTGCTCGAAGGCCACTTCCCCCCTTGGTTAAAATGGCTAAATAATGCATTGCAAACGGATCACGGAGCTCTCACAATCCCCATGAGAATCCATTACCAAGCAGGGCTGGACGCCTGCCAGAGCTGTTGCACGAAGGTGCAATCCCATCGTTCTGCTGGACTCGCTCATGTCGCGATATCCTGTGGTTCTATCTCATCGCAAGCCCAGCGAGGCTCCGTGAGTACTTTAGTGATGGCCCCTATCTTAAAAACGGAAAAAAGAACTGCTTTTCGGTTATAATTTGTGTTTTTTGAGAATTGCCTCATTTCATAGAGATTTTATCATATGACACGGATTTAAACTGGAAGAGGGGAGATTTAGATTGGATCTAAGGAAGAAATTTTTCACTCTGAGGGTGGTGAGGCACTGGACCACGTTGCCCAGAGAAGCTGTGGCTGCCCCATCCCTGGCAGTGTTCAAGGCCAGGTTGGATGGGGCTTTGGGCAACCTGGTGTAGTAGAGTTTGTCCCTGCCCATGGCAGGGGGTTGGAACTGGGTGATCTTTGAGGTCCCTTCCAACCCAAACCATTCTGTGATTCTATGACATGGCACCATCCCGCCCCCTCCCTGGCACGGCAGAGCCCTCCCCTGCCAGGTGCCAGGTGCCGGGAGCCACCAGCTCCCATTGGGATCAAACGCGGTGGAGTCAGTGGAGCTGAGAGTACTTAACGCCACTCAGGGAGCACTCAGGGCTCGGCAAAACAATGGCGTCGTGTAATTTAATTAGTACAGTCAGATAATCTGATTCTTTCAAGGAGGAATTAAAAAAAAGTTGGATTTTCAAAGGCAATTTAGACAACGTAACCTCAAACCACTCTATTCCTTATAACTGAGACCATATTTATTTTATAGCTTCCACATTAGAGGCCATCAGCGTGGACTTCTCACGTGACGCAGCAAGTTTAGTTGGGATGTACGTCAGCCCCCCGTCATCCCGACACATTAAATCGGTGCATCCAGTAAGGAACATGCAGAAAGGACTGACGCTGCCGATATTTGAACAGTATCGATGGATCAGCTGGTTATAAACTATTTTAATACCCTCTTCATTAAACTAAAATCATCTATGAGGGGAACAAAGCCTTAACAGGCTGAAGTCCGAGAGGCTGGGTGGCTCAACGGGGGGCACGTAACACGGACGGACGAACAGAGCGGCGCGGGCTGCGGCCGTCGGTGGCGGTCGCTCGGGCTCCTTAGGACACGGACGGTGCCGCAGCGGCTCCGCGGTGGGCAGGTTCTGCAGGGTGGGCATGGCTATGCTGCCACGCATCGCCTTGGCACCAGGCTGGCTGTGCAGTGTTAGATTTGGTTTAGGATTTGGATAACAGTCGTGGGATAATGACTCAGAGGAGACGCGGGTGAGTTTATACTGAGACACTGCATGCTCTAAAAAAGCACGGCAAACACAAAAAGATGGTGGCTTCAAATAAATAGTGAGACAAGACCCAAAATATGCATCACAAGAGTATGAGCGTTACACTTGTTCCCACGTCCTTGGGAATGGCAGCAATAATTAAGGGATACAGCCCTGCACAACAGCCGGGCACGCACAAGACCGTGGGAATCGTGAGGCGAGTGTCTGAGATGGCAGTGGAGAAGAAATCATCCTGAATCACACAAAGTGTAGGTGACCTTACAGGCTCTGCTGCAAGGGCTTCCCTCTTGGAAGGAGCTCCCTCCCGCAGGGAGTTCTCTGCTTTCCCAAGCAACATGGTCTGATTTAATCTCTTCCACAAGTTTCCAAACAGACTGGAGGAATACTCCGAAGCCATAAGCATGTAGCCATTGCCTTTGAGGGTCACACTGAGACTCAGACGGTTGGGTTAGGTGATTGAAGGCTGACCAGCATACACAAGGACCAGAGTGAGGAGCAGATGAGCAATGATGGGTGAGGAACCTCAGTCACCTGCTGAGGATGGGAGCCTGCTGAGTTGCTGCTCATGGGGCCACCAAAGAAGGAGCACCAGTGCCTGTCCTGGGGAAAAGCCACCAAGGTGGGTAACAGAGAGGAATTCCTTCCTGAACACCTTGCAGAGTTAAGGGGGTCATTGCCTATGGGGTATAGGACTCACTATGGGATGCAGAACAAAGAGCATTTTGGGATTGTGTAAAGCTCATCATGTGGTGTTCACAGGAACTAGCAAAGGCAGGGAAAGGGAGGGACCAGGGCGGATCAGCAAGGAACAAATGGTGGGGAAATAGAGGCATGGGCCAAGAAACATCACTGTTTTGCAGAATTCCCCTAGCCAGCTCGTAACCCAAGGCCTCTTCCTGACATCTGAAACGTGAACAATATTAATAGACACTGACACAGATAAAGAAGTTCCTTACAAAACATCCTAATTGCTTTTAAAAAACCATTTTGACATCTCTACTAGTAAACGTAAAACAGATTTGAAGCAAGCCCCAGAAGTCTGAATGCCCATCCTTATCCATTCATCCGAGACCACCACGGAACTTCCATTTACTTACTATCAGTAACATAGGCGTTAGTAAAAACACAGAAGCACATAGCAACACGTACCAGTCTACGAATTTCTCTCTCACACTCTCTCTTAATTCTGCTGATTTCCTCTTGATGCAGGTGATACACACTCCTTATCTCCGCTGCTTTGATTTTGTCAGCTTGGATGACCATAGTTAAAGCCTCTTCCACTTGTTTCTTAGCCCCCTTCAGTTCTGAAATTTCTTGCTGCATTTTTATTTTCTCAACTTCAAACCCCTTCTTGGCCTCCTCCTTGGCCTCCGTGAGCAGCACCGTTTTCACCTTGTCAGGAGCCCCATCGCGCACAGCATTGAGAAGGGTCTGTAGTCTCTGGATTTCATTATCTTTAATTTTTATTACTCTAAGTAGTTCAGCTTCATGCTGTCTCAAAAGTGCTTCTCGAACAGCTTGGAGCTCCTTCATCTTCTCTTCATGAAGTTTGACTTTGAGCTCCGTTACCACCACTGTACTTTTATGCTGTTCGTGCTCTTTGATCTGCTTAACTTCCTGATTTTTCTCTCTTTCCAACTTGCTGACCTACAGGGAAAATTTTAAAAAAAAGTATTTTTAATCAACAGTGATTAATACAAATTATGATACTATCTAAAAATGGTATGGATCCCTTTACAACATGAGACCTTAAGGTTGTATGCCTGTGCCTTAGAGCAAAAGCCCAGCCCGGTGAGTTAGTATTACCGCACGCGGACCTACACATTTGGCATTTTGTTCATTCTTTATGATCTAACACTTTACTACATATTAAATATCCCATTTTTAAGGAGGTTCCACGTAAAACTAGGGTCACTGAGCTCTGCCACTCAGCCTTCATGCTGTAGACTTACAAAAGAACTATTTCCTCTCTTGAAGAGTTTTGTGTGAACAAAATACACGTTCCAAACCCCTGTAAAACATTTTCACACGGAAAAGGCTTTTTACAATATATGGCAAATATTTTCAATGGGCTGTCACAGCTCATTGGACACGAGGTTTGACAGTACCTGTGGGGATCCGTAGCAACGCAGCTAATCCAGCAACTGGGAAAATGCACCTTTTCTTAGGGGAAAACATGACCCACCCCAGCTTTTTATTGCAGTGGTTGCTGCGTAACGGCAGGTTATTGCACTAGAAGATACTCCCAGCATGTATTTGCAGCAGCATTTGCAGTGTTTGCACAGCTGACCCTCTCCTTTGGGCAGGTTCATTCTGAGGCAGGGAGTGCACATCTGTTTGCTCTGTCTTTCTGCCCCATAATGCTTAAGAGAAGAGCCTGTGCACACATTTAAATGCTAAAAGTAAGACGTGGGTATTCACTACATTGCAATTAATTCCTGAAGTGTTTACTGGGGAAAAGTGTTCAAGTCAATTCTCTTTAGTAAAGATGCTTTTTTCTTCCCCAGTTGACACAATAAGGTTTCCTTGCTAAGAATATGCCCAAGCCTGCCTCACAAACGAGAGCACTGCAGAAGCAAACCATGCAGGTGTAAAGAAAAAACTGTGGCATTACAGAGAACTTTGTCTTCTAAGGACAAAGTAATTTGTGAAAATAAGAAAAAGAACCCTAAAAAATTTGTAGAAAACACTTTTCTTTCACTGGAGATCAGCATAAGCGGAATAGAATAGAAACCAAAATGTATCATTGTAATTTTACAAATTATTGATACTGAGGATAAAAGTCTAGGCATCGATGCTGATTTTAGCATCATAGTCTATTCTTATAATTCGATAATAATGCCTCGCCATCTTATTGATTCTTTAATTTGCCCAATTCAGTGCCCTAAAAAGCATGAGTTAACACAATATAATTAAGTACCATAAAGTTATGCAAGAAGCACAAACCCCAGCTGAACCAGCCACCGATATCCAAGCACTACAGGAGGCGTATGCTCGGAAACCTGCCTAACGTGTGGGTAAAAGTTGCTAGAAACAAACTAAGGTTGAGGATAATACACGTTTAGGAACTAGTCGGTGTCTTGCGGAGTAAGTCTGAGTCCTTACTTCATTTTTCAGCTGGGTATCTGCAGAAGCTGTCACACTGCATCCCGGAAAGCATGGGTGAGCAGCCAGATTCCAAGCCAAACTGTGCTGTGCACACATGCATATGCACGACAGAAAAACCTCTGTGCAAGCTACTGTCAAGCCCCAAACGATTGCATTTTATTGGATGCTTTTTCAGCAATGAATTATGCATTACGGATAACTAACTGTGTCTGACCACAGAAGGGTCAAATGACATTTCAGTTTAAAGCCATGCCAGGAACTCAAGAGGAGCCATAACGAGAAGTAGTGGGGAGGGCAGCGGGAAGGAAAACAGGGTCCTCAGTCTTAAAAGTGCAAACACTGCTTCACAATGCAAGGATTAATAGGTGTTCTATTTACATCTATCTATCTACACATCCCCCCTTAGAACCTTCCTTAATAATTAGATTATGTCATAGTCTATGATGCCTGATAACAATGCAAATTAATGGAAAAATGCAGAATATCATTCTGCCCCTGGCAAGGTAATGCATGTCTCCATTAGCATTCTGGAACAAAAAAAAACCCCAAAGTTTATCGGTGGAAACTAATTTGGGGGATTATGGAAAAGCAAATACATTTTTCGTGCCCTCACTGCGCAGCGGTCTGAAGGCTGCGGCTAAAAGCTGATGGAGCTGCAGGCTCCGGCTGCGGCGCTGCCGCTCGCTCCAAGGCTCCGGTGGGACCGCGGCTCCGTGAGCTTTGGCAACCAGGGTGGGAGGCAGAGCTGAGGCCTATGACCACACACCCAAAAACTCAATGCAGCCAGTTTGAAGGACTTTGAGCATAAAATCCACATGAAACGAGTGTAAACGTGAAAGTGAATAACAAGCAAAGAGAATTTCCCAATAACTCAGAATTGCATTCAAAACCCTCAACGCAGACATCCCGGTAAACAGGTAAATATTTACTAGAAAAAGTTCTAGCGAGAGAAACAAAGGACGTGGACAGCTTTCAGCCCACCGCTGCGAGTATGCCATCTGTTTTGAGCAGATGTTTGTTTTTCCAGATCTTTTGCTGGCGTTTAGCCATGTGATTTTTCAACTCCGTGTTTTCCCGGATGGCGGGAGCGGGCGCGCTGCCTGCGCCGAGCCCTCCTGCCCCGCCGCTGCCCACCGAGGGTGTACTGCCGGGGCACCCTTGCTTTTGGAGACCTGTTGTCCCACATGCACGTTATAAATACAAGGAGAACAATCCCAAAACCCGCAGTAAAGGGGTTGCCTCTCGCTCCCCACGGAAGCTGCAGCTCCCGGTGCATGCACTCGGGCGAGTTATCGTCGCAGTCGTGTGCACGTCAGCTGCAAGCGGGGCACGGAGTGGTTGGCAGTCAGAAACACCAGACTGTCTTCGGTTTAACTTTGTTTAAATTCTCCCCTCTGAGGGTGCTGAGGCACTGGCACAGGTTGCCCAGAGAAGCTGTGGCTGCCCCATCCCTGGCAGTGTTCAAGGCCAGGTTGGATGGGGCTTTGGGCAACCTGGTGTAGTGGAGGGTGTCTCTGCCCATAGCAGGGGGGTTGGAACTGGGTGATCTTTGAGGTCCCTTCCAACCCAAACCATTCTGTGATTCTGTGATTCTATAACTGATGGGGGAAGGAAAGGCAGAGATGCACACCTTACTCTTTTCTTGCTGGAGCTCTATCTGGATGTCGGTGAGCTTGGCCCTGAGCTCTTCGTTGGCAGCCTGCAGGGCGGCCAAGGCGTCCGGCTTCTCCCCCCTTGCGCGGCTGCTGGTGCCCTTCTTGGACATGGTGAGGCCGGGCGGCGCGAGGGCAGTCCTGCCCGGAGGCCCTCGTCCCAGCGCTCGCTCAGGGCTTCTCGTCCTCGCCTCCGGCCCACTACATTTTCTTACTTGCCTGGAAGGAGGGAAATCACACACCCACAGTCAGAGCGCGGGAGCGGGTAGGGATGTGATACCCACCAAGCACATAAGACATCCCTGGAAAGCATGTGGCACACATCAGCCAGCTAAAGTGGCTCTTCCCTGGATTAAGTAAGGGCTGGACAGAGCTCAGGGGTAATAATATTTTGTATTACACCCACACAGAGCAAAACATTTCCATGACAAACTATTGATGTTTTCTGTCACTCCATTTCCACTGGAATTGGTACAGCGCAGAGGATGTGGATGTTCAGGAGGGATGTCCAAGCACCCTCGCCTGGCACCGTCACGCTTGGAGACAGCGACAATATTTTCAGTATAGGCAGAATACTTTGATGCTCTTCAGAAAAAAGCAGTAAGAAAAAAATATGTTTGGTTTCCTACAAATACTTTCCAGATATTCACAATGAAAACAATAAAATTAATAAAAATAGTAAGAAGCTACAGAAACGAGCAGAGATTACCCAAAGGCAACAGCAGCTTTCCATACAGGAGTGTGCAGTGCATCATCAAAGCAGCAATTAAGATCTATATAGGTTCATCTAAGTCTGGTAACAGTGTAGGAGTTTTATTCACACTAAGAGGTTTTGCGTTAAATATAAGCAAAAAGCCCTGAGACAAGCCAATTCATTCTATTAAACGGTGGAACATCAGGCAAAAGCAGACCCAAATTCCCAGAATTCATCTATTGATACAGTTTGCACTCTAGGCCAACCCATTAATCCCAACACGTTTATAAATTATACAACATAGACAATTTATAATGATAACTTTGGATTTGTCAATAAAACAGATACTATAACATTAATTACAGTACTAAAAGCTACATGCATTTGATGATTTTTATTTTAAAATTCGCCAAGAATATATAGCAGTGTTCATGAATGGGTAAGCAGAATTAAAGCCTGTAGAGACTGTGTCAAAGTTAAAATGTCGTATTATCAATGAAAATCAAAGGTCCTTTATAACCAATACTACTAAGGAAAGAGCATAAGAGTTACTGAAAACTCATATCTTGCAAAAACCATATTCTAGCTTAGTATAACCATCAGGCATGGCTAGTCCAAGAGCAAGACAAACTTACTCCAAAGAATTTGCAATCTGAGACAAAGACAGACAAAAGCAGGGAGAAACATGATAATTTTTATCTGTTAATGCTATTTTTATGCTGCATCCACCCTATAGCTCAGAGCACTCAACCGCAGTTCTATGTAAAAATAATTGCCCTGTTCACCAAATCGAGTGAAATCCCTGTGAGCTGCGAGTTGTCTGCCCAGGGGTGAATTTGGCTGAAGGTATCCCAGTTTGTCCTTATCACAATCCTTTGGTCTGATTCTTGTCTCAGAGCTGTTGATGCAGACAGTGCACTGATGCTCCGCACTTGGTCCCTCTGCGCTGAACAAGCCCGTAGGAGGGCGTTCAGGTCAGCCCTTCCTCTGGTCCTATTTAACTCGGTGCTCATCAACAGCACGAGCAGATTTCATTTAATGGAAACCTGAGGACAGCAAGAAATTCTGGGCAAAACGCCGGAAGCTTTGTTTTGCACTGGAGCAGTGGAAAGTAGGTACTGTCTGCTCCATCCCAAAATACGGATGTTTCCTCAACGTTTCCTTCACACTTTACATTCTTGCTGAAGGATCTTCTCTTATAGCGACATTACTTTGTCAAAGCACTGTGGAAAGAGAATCCCCACGCTGCTGCACAAGCTCCTTGGTAATGATCCTGTGCAATTTTTCAATCTGTGGATATAGACTACGGCTGTGAAAACCCAGTTCATCCCTATTTAAACAATAAACAGCAACACACGCAAAGAAACGGTTGCCTTTGCTTCTCCAGGCAAAGCCGACTCTGCTAGCAAATTTTTTTTTTCAAATTGTCAATAAAAAAAATAACGGGAGCGAGATCCTGAATGAAATGCCTAGAGGAGCAGCTAACAAGCTCAGACAAAAGATACACGCTCACAGTAACTGTAAATGGGGGAACACCAACGAGAAGGATGGAAAGAACATTCAGAGGAGTGGTGATGCTAAAGACTGTGGGAACAGGAGGGATGCAATCCGGCGGCACAAAGGCTGTCCTTCCACACGGTTCTCAGACCAGACTTGGGCCAGCTTCTGACCCAGGGGCGAGGACAACACAGTTTTGCTGCTCCAAAGCAAGCAGCAGAAAGGATCAGGAATTTTACAACACGTATGTTTACAGAAGAATGGAAAATCTAGGGAAAAAATGTTTCACTGGAAAACTTTGACTTGCTTGGATGAAACTATATTCCAAAGAGACTACACGTACTTCTCAGTGCAAAATCTTACTTGGAATAATTTTTAACTGTCACTGCAATTCCTGTTAGAAGCAAACCCTCGTTTTAAAGATCTGTTTAATTTATACCATTAAAAAATAGGCAAAAAGCTTAAGCTTGGAAAAATATTTCCAACCTTATTAATACTAACCTTATTAATGTGGGTAACAATCTTTTTGGATGATGACCTTCAATGCACTGGTTTATTCATCCTGACTCATAGGCAAAACCACAACGGAGCAGCACTATTCCCTGTCCAAGCACGAGTAAAGAGCCTTAACAGTACAGGGCAGCTGTAACAGTAAAATAACAATAAATAGCAATAATAAAATAACATCATAATAATAACAACAATAAAAATGACAATAATAATAGAACAGCCGGATTTGAATTCTAAAAGCAAAAACCTGCATCCGTTAGGGAGAAAAGAGCAAGGGATACAGCTGTCTTGGGGGATATATAAATGGGATATGAAGCTGGGAGAGGGCTGAGAACACTCGGGAGACGTGGCTGGAGTTTGGGAGTAGGCGGGCGAAGCTGCTGAGAGCCGGGGAAATCATTCATAGATTCATAGATTTCTAGGTTGGAAAAGACCTCAGAGATCATCGAGTCCAACCGTCCCTAATCCCCATTAAACCATATCGCTAAGTAGATCATCCACCCTGTTCTTAAACACATCCAGGATGGGGACTCAATCACCTCCCTGGGCAGCCTAAATCAGGCAGGACAAGCAGTCACTACAAATCTACACCAGGTCAGAGTAAGAGCTGGGGGGCCAAGACTTAGAGAAAAAAATGGGGAAAAAAAATAAAATTCCTGATATTAGTTATCAAGCCAAGGTAGCACAAACAGTCTTAATTCTGTTGTTTCTCAGTCTGATGTTGACTTTGTAGCCATGAAACTTCTACAAAAATATAATGTGTTTGGTTGGTCAAAGAAATAGAAATTAGTAAAATTTTACAGAAATTACCTGAAAAACCTAAAACCAGGAATAGACATTCTTATCATTGCAGATTCTTGCTTCTTTGTGTAAGAAGATGAAAAGCATCAGTGATTGTTCCACAATAGAGGTCTTCAAACCTCCCTCTTTCCTTATAGATAAAAAAATGGGGCAGTCTATAGCCACCAGCACCGAATTCTACCGACCATGACGAACGAAGCATTTGTGCACATTAAAATTACTTTCTTAAACGATACGTTATAATGATAGATGCAGTAGGTGGAGTCATGTTATTTCACAACCTCAGGAAATGAGAAGCAGCACAACACAAGCTTTCAACTGCTTTCATGTGAATGCCAGACGACAATAATTTGAACACTATAGAGATTGGTGAAAACAATTTAAATCAGAAGGATTATTTTTGACAGACGACAGCTACGAGAGTTTTTGTTTGCTTACAGAAAACAAAACTCAGGAATTGATACAAGTAAACTGAAAGGCAGAAACGTCACTAGAGGCGTGCTAGGAGGAGCACCAGCCCAGCAGCTGATTTTTTGGGAAGCGGCACGCGGTAACGGTGCAGAGCAGCCAGCCACCCTGTGCACACCCTCCCCAGACGTCCCTGTGAATCCATGGACCAGAATCCAACCATCTCGCTGCCACGTGCTGGCACTGTCTCCACAGCTGCCCAGGAGCCCTGTGCGGAGGAGCCCACCGTGCGGGCACCTCCCCTGCAGAGATGGGCACCTGGCGGCTTCCCAGCACGGTTCTCTTGGTGGGAATTCTGTCTGAGGTCCATTCAGGGCACTATATATTCTCACACTTTCAGTGTTTAAGATTTTAAATTTTGTTTAAAACGTTACCTAGGCTTAAGTGTATGTTTTGACATATTTCACGCCAAGCAACTGCCTAAACCTGATTTTTCTCTACTAAAAAATAAAACTTAAAATTGATGAGCTTATTTCAAGAAAGAAAGGCTTGCTCTGAGCAGGCCTACAAAACCTTTAAAGACGATCTGAAAGATTACAGGCAAAGTGTTCCCTGTTGTCCCATAAAAGCAGCCCAAGTGCAGGAAGGTGACCACCTGCCAGAGCCTGCGCTTGCCCACCCTTTGCTGCCAAAGTCCCTGCCTGTACCTGGCACCACCCCCGGACACCAACGCCAGGAGACTGTCTCCTGGGCAAGCTCAGCCGTGGCTCGTGTCCTCATGGCAAGTTTGGGGCAGCACAGGAGAGGGCACAGCACTGACTGTCAGATCCTGCAGGCTCCCGTCGGCATGGTGTGGGTGATGGGGTCGACATTGGAAACGTCTTCCAGGCTGGAATGCTGAAGCCGGAATGAGATCTTCCCAGAGCAAAATCAGCTGCCTTGCCAGTGCTTAAAGGAATGAGACTGCTCCAAAAGGAACGGCACGGAAACCAGCTGAGAACTCTTCCAATTAAACTTTAAGGATGAAAAGGGACATAATGATAAAACTTGAACGTAGCCAAGAATAACATCCAAGGATTAAGAGATCCAGACAATGGGAATTTGATCAGCCTTGGTAACGGTCTGTCTGCACAAATGTACCAACAGCAACGAGATCTGCGGAACAATGGAAAACTGCTCGGCACGCCGCGTTTCCAAAAACCTGTGGGGAGGCAAGGAAGGTTTCTCAGAGGAAGACCTGCAAGAAAGGAGTCCATTTCCCTCTCTCAAGGCAAAGAACGGGCTACGTTAGTTGTAGACTGGCTCATGCGGAGCGGGAAGGAGCCTGCGGAGGCGGTGGCTGTGGGAGCCTTCCCCCACGCATTTACAAACCAGCGGGGATGGAAGCGCTGGTCGAGAAGTGGCAGTGCCCATCAGTGATGCCACAACTGGGTTTGTTCCTGGACACACTGAAGCTCAGGCCCTGCTGCAGCTGCCTCGGCCAGCAGAGATGCCCCCCACGTCCCTCCCGCAGCGGAAAAGGCACACGCTGGGGAATGGCAGAGCAGGAGGTGCCCCTGCCCTCGCTGGGCTCCCGTTCTCCCCCCAGCAAGACGGGGACCAAAGGCCTCTGTGCTCACAGACTGGGCTCTGTCCTTCCTGGGGGATGACGAGGAAGGAAAGTCAGCCCAGGACTGAGGAGCTTCAGTGCTACCAAATTCTCACTTCAACGGTTTACCTGAAATTTTACAGTAGTCTCTGCAAATTAACGAATGATTAGTAACAATACAAAGATCTTCAGATAATCTACATTCATGAAACTCTGTTGGTTTCAAAGACATTACGACAACTTAAACTAATGAAGCCTGCAGGGTCTTGAACTTCTAACTATGAAAAAATTAAAATGCAGTGTGAGCAGTACACATTGTTACGGACCAGGTTGATCTATCTCTGGTAAACCAGGCAATATAATCAGACCTGTGTCCACCTGCAAGGCCATTGATTTTGAAGGCACAACCAGCAAAAAGCAACTGTTGTTGGTATTTACAACAGAGACTTCAAGCCAGACAATAAAAGCTTCAATAAACACGTTACATGCACCGTTCACTTATCCCCATTTTTCCCACGCTGAAGAAAGCTGCAGGAAAGACAAAGGACAAGCAGGGAGCAGGCAGGTACTCGCTCCCTTGCAGCCTGTGATTTGCTCCCCGGGAGCAGACCGTTTCTGGTGAGACAATTCCTCTGCTGCTCTGCCTTTCCTCGGAGGTCTCAGCCCTCCACACGAGCACTTTGCATCCTGTCCCACCCCGCTCCCACCAGGCAGCACCAGTCTCTGGTTTGGGGGTGAGACACGGGTGCGGGACGCAGCAGGACGGGTGCAAGGGGACAGTGGGCAGCTGGAGCCCTTTCCCCCCCCCCCGGCATTCCTGCATTTCAAGACGGCTTCCTCGTCTTGAAATGGCACATCTCTCAGAGCTGGGTGTCACCCAGAATGAAAACACTGCCAAGGACGGGCACAAGCTAGGGAGAAGGGAATCCCAGCTCCCTTCTCCCACCCGAGGTGCCTCTGGCTGCAGGTACACATCACAGCGAGGCGGGCTGCAGCAGAGCCCATGGGGAAATAACTGCAGAACTGTTTGGGCCAGGGCTGCCAACCAAAACTTCTCAAACAGCCAGGTCACCGTACGGACCGCAGGAGAAAACCGGAAAGCAACGGCTTTATTTTCAAGAACTGGCGATACACGCAGAGGCCCTCTCCCATATTCATTGTCCTGCAGACCACAAAGGGATTCACAGTTTGGAGTCATCGGTCCATTCGGAGTATGCTGGGTTGTTAATCCCAGGGATGTTAACGGGAAATCAGACTGGGCAGAGTAAGACAGCTTTCCAGTGACAACCATGAGCTTCTGTGTAAGCAATGGGACAAGCATCATTGTTGGGAACTATGAAAGTAGTTATTTGTGTTAATAAGAGTGCCAGTCTTGTCATACAGAGACAGCAGTGTCTGCTGGTGCATGCCTGTGCACAGAAAAGCCATCTGGGTCTAGTGGACAAACGCCAATCTTGAAAGAATATTTCTCCCAAATACTGGGAGAAAAAAAATCCACAAAAACGTTTCCAAGCCAACGTCATCGTGCCGATACAGAACGCAGCAAAGAGATGGTCTGTCGTGCTGGGGGAGGGAATGCAGACCTGCCCTTCCCAGGGAGCTCAGTGCTCTGCTCCAACAGCCGGCTCACGCGCTGCAAGCCAAGGAGGCTGATGCTGAGGTGCCAAAACTGACCACAGACCCTTAAAAAGTCCGGGCCCCTACAGCTAACAGACCAGCTCAGTGGGACATCACCACCACAGTGCTGGGCAGGAGTGGGCAGAGAAGCTATCTCCTGTAAAACCAGTTACATTGCCTTGCTATTTGTACTTTTTTTTTTTCTTTTTTTACCCCCAATAAGGTATGTAGAGAAGGGCATCTATAAGACACATCATCTTAACAGAACAGAAAGGTCTTCATATTTTTTGATTCTGGGAGAATATATTATGCATGTGATTCCTGGCATGTTTGATATTGAAAATAGCATTAATAATGCATCATAAGCTGCCTTTAGCAGGGCTCATCATTCTTTTTGCCTCCTGACTTGCAATTCAGACATCAAGGCTAATTGGAAAATGTGTTTTCTAGATGATAGTTTCTGAAATCAATGTTTCACTGCACTTAAAAATAAATGAATAAATCCCTACCCAGAGTACCAATATTTAAGCAAAATATAGCTTAAGCAAAACACTATTCTTACAAATACTGAAAATTTAAAATGTATGATACAGCCTTATGAACACTATTGTTTTATATTTTTGACAAATTGTTAGAATTAATTAGTTTAGACAAACCTTTTTGAGTCTCTGGTGCATCTCAAAATGTTATAATAGAAAGGAAACGTAATATTGTCTACAGCTGAGCTCCTGCTTCCTCATATGGGGAGGCTCTTCTGAAGTAATCTCTATTTTTCATTTAGGATTTCAACAGTCTGTAGCTCTGAATGCAAGAAAATTATTTTTTACTCTGAAAAGGTACTTCATGCTAAGCCAAAGTGCTCTGCCAATGCAATCTCCTCACACGCTGGTTTTGTGGTTTGGTTTTTTCCTGTACAAACATTTGTCACAAACAGTGTATTGTTCACTCAGCTGCAATATGAAGAGAAGAAAATCTACTGGAATGTCCATGGAAAAACACAGGAAGCAGGTAGCAAGTCTTGAAAGCGCTGAGATCCAGAAATAATTGCCACGAGACGTATTGCCATGTTCATGTGGTTATGGTGCAGATTTCCTGTAGACATCCCATGGGGATTTTTTTCTCTGTGCTGTTTAGATCACAATTAAATTGAGGCTAGTTTGAGAAAACTTTTTTTTTTTTGGTCTTTTAAATACAACCAAATGCAGGTAACTCAACCCAAACTTCCAAAGGAGCATGTCTCTCTTGACCACACTTTTGTGGAGAGAGTTTCAGGTTCAGAACAGAACTTCTCCCCAGAACTAGCAGAAGACAGCGGCATAAGCAAAGCCAGATGCTCGCTACCAGGGCCCTGCTTTTAATCCAGTGCCACGCTCGCCAGGAAACAACATTGTTCTGAAGATTTCCACTCAAACACAACCACCACACGCCACCATATGCCAGCAAATCCCTCGGGGGCTCCCCAGGCCGCAAAGTTCATGTAGTCCTTCACCAGCAGTTGGCTGGTTTAGAGCAAATCTCGGTCTCCGTAAGGGAAAAAACCCAACCAACCAGCGTTTCCCGTGTGAAATAAGCTCTGGAACTTATCTTTGGTGAAATAATATTTGATTTAAATTAAAAATAACCAACACTCCCTCCCCCCAAGCCCCACCACACAGCGACGAGTCTCTGCAGATGGAAGTCTAGCCAAAGTTTTGCTTAGGATTAGACCAATTCCAACAACAGCTTTAACGGACACATGTCAAATCCTGACTGACCTGAATTTTTCCTCAAAGATTAATCCTTCAACCATAGTCAGTTTTAACCCATTGTTGGGTGGACCATGTTTACAAAACCCAAGCAAAACCCTGCCCTTTGCAAGCTGCACATACGTAGTTTGCACAGACTCCTGCGTGCAGCTTACTGTGTGTGTATAGTTACCTATTTGCATCACACACACTAAATCACATCCACTGATTTTTTCATCGTTTTACACAGTTTGTTGGGGTTTTTTAAATGCAAACCACAGCTGGGGGTCAATTATGTGAGTAGTGAATGGTTTGTAGTAAGACAGAAGAGATTAACAGAATTTCAGTACCAGAAGACACAATTGCTGCTAAATGTCAACATGCATATTTTAACATCACAAGTTTCACGTCACCTAAACACACCACCTGTGTAACTTTTACATCTTTTATGGTGAAATTGCAGAAAGCGAAATAATTAATTAGAAACAGTGGCTGTTAGGTAGGAAGCTAATTTTTCTGTTCTCTCAGATACTCCAAAACACTCCAGGTACAAAAATCCATTGGAGTTATTGCAATAGTGTTACCATAGTGCACCTATTCAAATTCTCAGTTAAATGGGAGCCACTCAGAATAATTCCACTGATTTGTGGAGGATTATTAGTGAGGAATGCACTTCAGACTTAATTCTGTCAGTTTAATATTGTGTCATTCCATTATCCTGATCACAAACAAACTCTTTGAGTAATACCACCCATTTTCCCAAGGAATTCATGCCTGTATAATTAACTACAATCAACTGTAACACAGATGGCATCGTATGATCCAAAAGCACTTTATGGAAACATTTTAAGCATGCTATTAACATCCCTAAATAACTATTTAACGCTACCTCTCCAACCCCCTTCTGCACGAACACACAACACAGCTGGATTTGAGAGTGGAAAAGACAGTATCTAACTGCAACACTGTTATAAAAGATTTTCAGTTCTTGGATTTATTCAATTTATAAATGAGATTGAAAATAACAGACTCTACTGTGGTGACAAAAACATTGTGGTCTAGATTCATTACTAAGACTAATTTCTAGAATGACTCATCCTCATCAAACTCAGCCTTGAGGAACTGGGCAGCATGGAAGGACACTGACAAGAGGAGGAACCTTTCTTTAGGCTGACCATGGTACCCAAAAAAAGATATTTCAATTTGACAGATTGTTTTATTTCTCAGTAGATGTGTGTCCCGTTCTAAACTAAGATGAAAAATTACATCTAACAGCAAAAGACAAGAACTTGAATGGAAATTCGATTAATCTCCCAAACGATAACAGTTGCGAGTTGGTAGATGCACATCAAACTCTAATGAAAAGCTGCTCCTTCAGCCTGAAAAAAGCTGAGGATCAGATTATTTCAAATCTGATTTTTCACCACTAAATATCCTAGTTTAAATAACATTTTCTTGACAGTTGCTGAGACTCCTCACCCTAATTTCACCCCTTCTCTGCCCATTTATTTAACAATGAGCCTGTCCCTTGGCCCACAAACTGATGTAGAAAGCAAGCAAAAATATGGTCAAACTAACAGACTTGTTGGAGATTTATTGTGACAACGCTTTAGGTGGACGGGCTGCGGTACCCCACCGAAGGTGACAGCGCTGGAGACTAACAGCATTCCTCTCCCACAAACGTCTGCTTGGCGAGGGCAGTCCAGGTGAGGTCTGGAGGTCCAAAATCTCATGGAATCAAGTGTGAGCCCTCCAGCATGATCTCAGATGGGAAGACGGTCCCTGGGAAAGACCAAGAGAGCTTTAGGTAAATGCTGGTGAAAAGGAGATCTTTTGCATTATAGAAACCAAAGAGACAACATGCTGCTCTTCACACTGGGCAAGCTTCTGGCAAGAACATTGCTAGAGGAGATAAAGCCAAGAGAGGTGGATCCAATTTAGAGATGACAAATGAGTTTAGAAAAGAGAAGATGTTCAAATATCACATTACCATCACTTCAGATTTAGTGCTCAGTATCACACAACGGAGCTTCTCAACATTTGAAGTGGGCAGCACTAAACGAACACTTGGTGTGAGAACTGGAACTAAGGTGGGAAAACGGAACGAACGTAACAGTCATTTATACGTATTGTCACGCCATCAGCTGGAATTATTTTAGGTAGACAGATTTCCCTCACATAATAGCATCATAGCACGTGAAACGGAAACAAAAAACAATTCTGGAAATTATTATGTGTTCTGGGGGTTATTAACTCAGCCTTCTATTCCTTCCTGAAGGAAGCTGGCAATTCAATATCTCGGAGCTCTGCAGGACTCAGCCGGAGCAGTGCTCTTTAATTATCGGCGTTCTTCCACGTACTCCTACCATGTCTCATAGCAAATCAGGACACAAGACAACAGCATAAGATTTCATCTTCTTAAAGGAAAGTGCTGCAGAGAGACACACGTAAGGTCTGAGCTATGCACAGGAACAAAAGACAAAACACGAGTGTAACTCCTGCCGGTTTTGGCTAAAAAGCTGAGATTTTCACAAGACAGAACAGCAGCTCTAAGCTGCAGTAGCACTAACTCCAGCAACAGCAAGTCACCAGTGTTCTCCAGTAGAACTGGGGCTCCCCACTGCCCTGTGGCAGCCACAGCAGGCGAGTTTACTGAGTCTAAAGCTATCCAAATAGCTTGGCTCCCACTGAAAACAACCTCAGGCATGGGACGGGCCAGGTGTCACACCTGAAGTCAGGCAGATGTTCGATGACAGCTGGAAACACCTTCTAAGCACCCCAGCTGTAAGTCAGCAGCCCAACCAGACAACTCTTCCCTCCACAGCACCTCTGTGTCCCCCCCACGCATTCCAGGCAAATTCGCTCTTAGAAATTACTAATGGAGACACGAAGAAAAAGAAACGAACCAAACCTTCACTTCTCTGTAAATCTCACCCAGGATACCAGAACTGCAGTGTTTAGCTTATACACTTGGCTACAAAATAACATAAATTTTATTTTTGTTTTTTAAACATCAGAAAAGTTATTGAATTTACCTCTAGTATCCTTAGGGACACCAGATGACTGTTTAATGTAAACTGCTGCCTATCCAATTATCTTGTAAGTTTTCACAGATTTCCCAGTTCACCCAATAATCAGCAGGTGAGCCGTGTCTTTTCACAGCTAATAAATGTTATGAAGAAACAAGAAGTCAAAATACCCAGTTCTTTTATACTGCATGTTTTAAGGTATGCACTGAGTAGAATACGTTAAGAGAAAATACAGAAGCATTTAGCAAGCAGAAAAGGATTTGAAAAAAAAAAGGAAAAAATATTGCTAGCCAACTTCATACAAGAGCTTCAACACATCTTTAGAAAGAACGGATCTCTGCAAGGAACAAGGATGTCAGAGAAGAGCGATGCTGTCGGGAACAGCTGTATCCCCTGCAGCCTCCCCCAGGGCCACTGAAACTGGGCTCTTTCATAGAATCATGGAATGGTTTGGGTTGGAAGGGACCTCACAGACCATCCAGTTCCAACCCCCCTGCCATGGGCAGGGACACCCTCCACTACACCAGGTTGCCCAAAGCCCCATCCAACCTGGCCTTGAACATTTCCAGGGATGGGGCAGCCACAGCTTCTCTGGGCAACCCATGCCAGTGTCTCACCACCCTCTGAGTGGTGAGGCACTGTTTCCATCTGTTCCCCTGGGTTACGAAGGAGGCACTTGAGCCAAGTTCCACTTAAGTCAGCAGGAAACTTTCCATCCACTGTAATGACCCAGCCATTAATACCCTCGGAAGTCAAAAAGAAGTGCCAAAAGCCACTTCTCCAGAGCTTCCATTTAAAAGTGAAAGATTCTCTCTTCAGAGATGGACCAAACCCCTGATGGTGTAAACGCTGGAGAGTAGGAGGTGTCAGGAAGCACAGGAGTGAGGGGCAACGTGCCACCGTGCTGACCCCAGCGCAGGGAGCAGGACCGTCCGCGTCAGCTCTGCTCCGGGCATGGAGGGGCAGCAGCGGAGCCCCCGGCCACGCAAGGTGAGGAGCGGTGCTGCCCGGAGCCTGGGCAGCCCATCCCAGTCCCGGGAACGCATGCCAGTCCTCCTTGTGCCATGGAGAGGGGAAGGGATGGCAGACAGCTGGGTCAGGATAACGCTAGAAAATAAACAGGTTATTATTTATCCTCAGAGCTGCAACGGGATGATTCACTGGAGCCAGCCACCCCGAGGTCGCTGCTCTTTTCCTTGGAATCTCTTCCAGTTTCTTGGGACAGAGGGATGACACCCCTGAGCTGCACATGGACACAAGTCAGAGGGGCCTCCCCTTGTCTGCTCCACTCCAGGGCAAGTGGCAGCTGAAGTGTTAGGAAAAAGCAGAAAAGTAGTCAAGGAGGATGAGGACAGGAGAGCTGGTTGAGTGCTTTGAAGAAAAGCACTATATAAAGTTTTAAGCATAATACTCAATTCTTATAACACTGAATGAGTTTTTTTCCGGGTGACTATATGAAAACATTGCCACCTCGAAAGAATTTACATGTGAAAGCAAACTCCTATTTAGCCAGGGCTGTATCAAACACGAGTAAGCTGAGCTCCCTTTGATACGTGTGTGCTATTTGCTGTAGGTACCGCACAGGGCCCATTCTGATTAACCACTTTTGGCCAATAACTGTCAGCTTGTAGAGCAGAACTCAGACATGCTCCCATAAATCACCTTCTGACCCAGGCACTAAGTGCACAGACAAAGACCCTGTTGACACCTGTGCTAGGAATCAAACTCTAAAGCAAGAACCAACAGAGGCTATAATCCACGACAAGTAGTAAGTACTCATATTTACATAGAAAGGGAGAAGTACTCTAGTTTTATCTGGTTAAGTACGTACTTCCAACCATAGAGAAAAGATCCACTTGAAAAATTTTTAAAAAACAATACAAACAAACAAACAAAAACCCAACCCAGCCCATGGGAGACAACTGAATAAAATCCTAAGGGCAAAATGCCCCTCCAGACACAAACCAGCAATACTTCAAAACCTTGCAGTTATCAAGCTCATGTTTCTCCAAGGAGAGGCAAAGCAACAAGCAGGAAGGA